>NW_016107449.1:4827944-4845211 GCF_001604975.1 Cebus imitator | reverse complement strand
AAAAAAAAAAAAAAAAAAAAAAAAAAAGAAAAAGATAATGCCAACAATTTAAATTTTTAACATTTCTTTATTTAAAACACTACATGGCAAATAAAAAATACCATGACAAGTTGAGAGATTGCACACAAATGGGAAAACCTTTGTATTTTAGGACCTTTAAAGGCATTCTTTCCTGTTTTTTGAAAAAGGAGCCCTACATTTTCGTTTTGCACCGGGACCCATGGGTTATATAGTCAGCCCTTGTTCTAGGTGTGCTCAAGGTACTGCCGATCTCCTCGGCCTTTGTGGGGCTTGCACAGGCTTGGGGTTGTGGGCCCTACACTTGCTCCCCACTTATTGCACCTGACATCAGGCAGCTGTGGGAGTTTACTCTGGGATGCTGTGCTAAGATGAGAACTTCCAGGGTGGGCATGAGCAGAAAGGGAAGTACGGCTTCCTCAGGGATCAACCAGAACACCATCTCTTCTGGAATCTGGCTCTTGGGTCCATCACAGGTACCTGATGGACTTGAACATGCATAGAATCCTGGAAAAATGCAAGTTTATCACTCATGAGCAATCTGAGTCCTTGTACCCTCTGTGTGGAATGCCATCCCTGCTCTCTGAGGACTGCTTCTCTTTCATCCCTCCAATTTCAGCCCAAATGCTCTTTCCTCAGAAGTCTTTCTGTGCCCTGGCCTTTCTTTACCCCAACTCTCTATTAATTAATAATTTCTTTACAGAACTTCTCTCAATTCATATATGTTTTTAATCTATGTATGGGCTTTCTGTGTGAAGCATGTGAGTACAAACCTGGTTACCTTTCTCCCTGCTGTAGCCTCAGCTCTTAGCACTGGACTTGGCAATAGTGAGTCCACAGTAGTTGTTTGGAAAATGAATAAATGTAACAAGACACCCATAATTAGAATTTGTTAGGTTATTCAGTGGTTTTCAAAATTCAAATCTATGACTTATCTCAATAAAGCAGCAAATTCCAGACATCAGGTATGACATAATCTATGGAATTCAGACTTTTGCCAAACCATATGTGGACTTGGATCTAACAAAACATAAAGGAAATAATAATTAATAGCTTAGGTAGATATAGTTGTGTTTTTTGTTTTTCTGTTTTTGTTTTTGTTTTGAGACAGAGTCTTGCTCTGTTGCCTCCCAGGCTGGAGTGCAGTAGTATAATTTTGGCTCACTACAGCCTCTGCCTCCTGAATTCAAACCATTTTCCTGCCTCAGCCTCCCAAGTAGTTGGGACTACAGGTGTGTGCCATCATGCCTGGCTAATTTTTTTGTATTTCTGCTAGAGACAGTGTTTTGCTATGTTAGTTAGCTAGGCTGGTCTCGAACTCCTGACCTCAAGTGATCGACCCACCTTGGCGTCCCAAAGTGTTGAGATTACAGGCATGAGCCACAGTGCCTGGCCTATAGTTCTTAAAATTAGTCATTTTTAAACAATAAAAATCCAAAAAACCCTCCCCTTTTCCTTATTTTTTCCATTTTGTTTTCTCTTATTATATCCCTCATTTCTGGCCTGAATATTAGCCCTTCTGCAGACAGAAATTAACAGAGTAGTTAAATGATTGCAAAGGCTTCCCCACTAACGACATCTCTATATAAAATTATGTATAATGGTTGATTTCTTGTTTTAAACAATTTATTTGAATAATACCAATTAAATTTTCTCCAGGTATAAGATAAAAAATGTTTAAAATATTTATAATGATCAACATAATAGTTTTTTTACTTTTTCCTAATTTCGGTACTATATTGTCCTTTGAGATGTCAAGTTAGGTATTTTATGAGTAGAAGTAGATTTACTAACACACAATAGCATCGGTAGCCCTAGCTGGTATCCACAGTAGTCCTGATGTGTCAATGCTTGAAAGGTTTTTAAAGTGATGCTGAATAGTATCCTTTGAACTTCTAAAAACACCCTTTTCCCTATATCTGATTATGCCAAGTGTATCACATTAATTCTTATTTGAGAAAGCAGTATTAAACCAAATAACAAAGCAAGAATACTACAATGAGAAGTTCAATAAGTAGAGAAGGTAACACGACAAAAGTCACAATGGAATTAATATAAAATGGAATTTTCTTATTTGTAAAATAAATTTTTATTTTTGCTACCTTGGTCCAACATACTTGACTGATGAGTGCCCAGCTCGTCCTAGTTGATGTGCAAACTGACAAGCCAATTGCTGAATAGGTCTTTCTTATTTCTGCCAAGAGGCCCTTTTTAACGGCATGCGAAATAAAAACTGCATGCTGAAGGCCAAATTGACACCAGCCATAAGATTACGTCTGAAGTGTTGTGGAAATCACTGCAAAGAATGCCATCTCCAAAACACTCACCACCGGCCTGGACAAAGCACGAGGGTAGACTGAAGGGAATAATGCTGCCCTGGCCCTCGGGGGAGGGACCAGATGGGACCTGATAGCTCCTTTCTACTACTCATTTCTATGATAATTCTAAGTTGCCACATGGCATATGTATTTTTTTAAATCTAAAGGCAGAATATCAGTCAATGAAGTGACCATGGTTTTAATGAAAGGTATTTTTTCATGAACTGTATCTATTCACATGGGATAGTTTTCATCTACCCCCAACTCTCACCCGCTAGCAACGCATCACTTACTATTAGGTTGGGAGAAGTATATACAGAGGTCAAACACAATACGTTTCAAATTATTATCAACACCAATTAAAAACAAAGAGATTCTAAGTTTTATTAGGGGGTCAGATTATTTTTTGCATTAATTTTATGAGGTCACACATCTTAATCTCTTTTTCTTATAACTTGAGATCATGCTTGAATTTAAGGATTACAGCAGGCCAATTAATGTTTGAGGAAAAAATTTTAAGACTGAAATTTATTCTGTTTTTGGAAACAAAATCAGGAACTAGAGAAGAAAATATTAATGATTTGGGAAAATTACAAAATAATTTCTAGCCATTCCTATTGATAAGTCCAAATGCAATGTAATTCAGGACACCTTTCCTTCCCCTCCCAACCAGATGCAATTTCTGTCTCCTCTGATCTACCAGAAACCCCCCTGCACTTCTCAGGTGGAACCTGCCACATTCTCTGACTTATGAGGATCATTTCATTTGCTTTGGGTTCTGGTAGGCACTCTGAATGAGTGTTATGTTTTGCTCAGCATCCCACCTTATACCACAATGGGCTGCCACAAATAAGAGGGATGCTGGATGAGACTGCAACGTGGGGCAAAACACCTAAGGAGATATCAGCATCTCATAATGGTCACAGCTTCTCAGACACAAATGTATATAAGTAAATTATGAAAGTAAACTCTAAGTTGAATGCAGCACAAAATTATATTTAATATAAACTAACAAATGCTATGAAAAAATCACACTATGTTATTTTTAACAGAGGTTAAAAGATTATCTTCCCTCTTCAATTCAGTTTTGAATACTTACCTCTTATGAAAAACTGCCAGGAATCTTGATTCTGGGATGGTTAGTAAGTTACATATTTAAAGCAAAAAGATACAAGCTCTGGTAGAGTGGGATGAGGCACTTCACAGACCTGCTGGCGTTGATGCACGTGGCACACACAAGGCTCGGCAACAGCTTCCCACTCACTATGGCTCCATCAAACAGAGGCCCAAAAAATGGAACCTGTTGATTTGAAATGAAAAAACAAAATTTAAAAACCGGTTAACAGTCAAATCAAAGATAGGAGAATAGCTGAGTGATGTCAGAGCTGCAATAAGCACGTAAGCTGTCACCCACAGAGCAGACGCTGATCTTAACAGGATGCAGGTCCAGGGCTTTCAAATCGAGTGAAGCAGGACTGCTCCAACAATCCTCCTCTACCAGGGATTCTCCAGCAAAACTTCCAACGACAAAATTTTACCGGGTTATTTGTTTATTCCCTTGTCATTTACAGAAATGGCATTGCTCTTAAGTGCCTACATCATGTGAATTATGCATGGTACACAGATGTGCTTCACTGCACAACACTAGCCTTGCATCCATCTGAAACCAGTTATGGAATTGGTAATGTTGCAGCTACGGGTCCTGATATATATTAACTCTTAAAGGAGATGATGACTATCCCTGTCAACAACTACAAAGTCCTACACAGTCCTAATTCTTCTTTTACCTTTTACCCCCTCTGCTTCCAAGATATTGCATTACCTTCATTTCCTTCTACTTTTTTTTTTTTTTTTTTTAGACAGGGTCTCTTTTTTTCGCCCAACCTGGAGTGCAGTGGCACAATCATAGCCTACTGCAGCCTGAACTTCTGGGCTCAAGCATCCTCCCTCCACACTCTCCTGAGTAGCTGGGATTACAGTTGCGCCACCTCACCTGGCTTCTATGTTTTTAAGAGACTGGCTTTTCATAGCTGAACCCATTTCTGTTATGTGGAAAACTCGCAAGTTTTTGTACTTACCCTTTTTGGATTTATTTTTCTCTCTCCTTTTTGTCCCATTAGAATTTCTTTAATTTTATTCACTAACATGGAAATAGTAAGCTCCATGAGATCACAACTCTTATATAAGCTCCATGAGATCACAACTCTTATATTCATTCACTTATTACTTGTTTATTTATGTATTCAGAAAATATTTATTATGTGACGGACACTGTTCTACTCACTGAGGAAACAACAGTGAATAGTACAAAAATCCCTGACTTCACTGAGCTTAGAATTTGTTGGAGATTTCAAAGAATAAACAGTATAAACATATAAAATATATAATAAGCAGGAAAAGTGCTAAGGTAAAAACTAAAGCAGGGAAGAGCAACAGAACTTTTCTTTTTGAGACGGGTCTCCAGTTGGATCTAACGGCCAGGGAGGGCTTTAAGGAGAGGATGACATTTTAGTAAATACCTAAAAGAAGTGATGAATGAACCACAAGCTATGAGGACATCTAATGGAAGAACATTCCAGGCAGAGAAACAGCACAGGCCTTGTGGTGGCGGAAGAATTGGTATGTTTAATCAACAGCAAGGAAGTCACCGTGGCTGAGGCCAAGTGAGTAAACGGAAGAATTAAGAGCTAAAGTCAAGCAGGTCACAAGAGGGGCTTTATAGGAAGTTTTAAGAGTTCTGGATTTCCATTCTGAATAGGATCAAAGCCTCCTGAGGGTTTATGAAAGCAGAGGATATGATCTAACCTACATTTTAAAGGTATACCACTTTAATTGTTTTGGCACCTGTGCTGGGAAAACTGCAAAGGGGAATGACGGAGACCAGCTGGGGGCTACTGAATAACCTAGGCACGAGATGGTAATGGCTTGGATCAGAATGGCAGCAGAAGTGGAGAAAGGTGATAGATATATTTTGAAGGTAGAGTTGACCGGATTTGTTGAGGATGGTTAATAAGGTAGGAGAGACAAATAGACGTCAAGGGTGATGCCACAGTTTCTGGCCGGGCCATTGGAAGCCTGGAGCTATGTTTTCCTGAAATGGAGAAGACTGAGAGGGAGGGTCATCAGCTCAACTTCAGACATGCTAAATTAGAGAAACCTATTGGGTATCCAGTGATGATGTATCGAGGAGGAGTGGACATACCACGCTAGAGTCAGGGGTTGGAGCTGTTCATTTAGAGATGGTGTTTCTAGCCATGAGATCAGATAACATCCACAAAAGAACAAGAAAAGGGACTCAAGGACTATATCTTTTGGCCTTCCAATGTTTAGAGGTTAGAGACATGAGAAACAATTAGAAAAGAAGGAGTGGCTGGAGATGGAAGAAGAAAACCCCTTCTGAGTATCTGTATCTGACACATAATTGGAAAGCAAATACCTGCTAATTTGGATGGAGACCGACATTCATTCATTTAAATTATTTAAAATATTAACATTCATTAATATTTTAAATAATTTAAATGAATGAATGTCGGTCTCCATCCTAGGTCTTTTGATTTCTCTCCAAAACTGTTTATTTGTAAAGCACCTTTTCTGTGGTTGGCATTGGTGAAAGGACTTGGGATACAATAATGAATGAGAGACTGTGTTTGCCCATAAAGAGCTGACAGAAGAAAATTATGGACTAATATCTCTCAGCAAAGATGCAAACATTCTTTATAAATCTTTAGTAAATTAAATCCAGCAAGATAAAAAAGGACAATATATCTTGATCAAGCAGAATTTTCCACTGGAACTCAAAGTTCATTTAACATTCATAAATCCACCAATGCAATTTATTTTTGCAATGTGCAAAAATCTGCACTGACAAAATACAGAATAATAACAGTATGACTTTAACAGATACAGAACAAGCATTAAATAAAATTGAACTCTAATTCATACTTAGAAAAACAAAACAGAACAAAAACTCTCAGCAAACCAGGATAGAAGGGAACTGCCTGAATTTAATGAGAGCTTAAAGAGGGTGAAAAGGCATCATAGTTAATGATGAAAGATTAAGTGGTTTCCAAAGGGATTTGAAAAGGCAAGGATGTCTATGTTCACCTCTTCTACTCAACATTTTTGAAGATCCTAGTCATTACAATAAAGAAAATTAAGAGAAAGAAGAAGGGTAAGGGAGAAGAAGAGAACATAAAGGTTAGAAAGAAGTAAAACTGTTTTGTTGTTGTTGTTGTTTTTTTTTTGAGACAGTCCTGTTCTGTTGCCAGAGCGCCAGGCTGGAGTGCAGTGGCACAATCTTGGCTCACTGCAACCTCCGCCTCCTGGGTTCAAGCAATTTTCCTGCCTCAGCCTCCTGAGTAGCTGGGACTACAGGCACGCACCATCACGCCCAGCTGATTTTTGTATTTTTTTTGTACAGACGGGGTTTCACCATGTTGGCCAGGACAGTCTTGATCTCTTGACCTCGTGATCCGTCCACCTCAGCCTCCCAAAGAAGTAAAACTGTTTTTATTCACAGATAGCATGATTATGTACATGAAAAGTCCAAAGAAATTTATAACTAGAGAGTGAATTTTGGTAAGCCTTAGAAAATAATATACTCCTCAAATCAGTTATATTTCTGAAAGTTAGCAACCAACAATTGGGAAAAGACATGTAAAAATTTTTTTTTATGATTGCATCAAAACAGAATAAATTTCACAAAAGAATGTGCAAGACATTTATACTGAAAACTACCAAACAGTGATGATAAATTAAAGACAAGCTAAATAAATGGAAAGATGTACAATGTTCATGGACTGGAAGTTTCAACATTGTTAAGATGTCAATTCTTCTAAAATTAAACTATACATTCAACAAAATCCAAACAAAATTCTGGCAAGCTTTTTAAAAAATATACATGCACCAAATGCTTCTAAGCTCATGGGCAAATGAAAAGAAATAGGTTAATCAAGACGATAATAAGACTGACATTACCTGAGTTGAAGGCACACTATAAAAATATAATAATTAAGAAATCATTATAGTGGACCAGGATAAAAAAAATTTCAATAAAACAAAATACAGAATCCAAGAAGAGAGCCATACCTACATGGTAATTGATTCACAATAAAGGCAGTGTATCAATTTGATGGAAGAAAAAAGTCTTTCAATAAAGACACTGAAACAACTGGAGAGCCATATGGAAAAGTGAACCTTGACCTTCATCACATATCACACACAAAAATTGAGAGGATTACAGACTGAAATGTTAAAGCTAAAACCATAAAGCTTCTAGATAAAAATATGAGAAAATCTTCATGACCTTAGGATAAGCAAGAATTTTTTAGGGTAAGAAAGAAAATAAATTTGACTTTATAGAATTTTCTACAACTCTGCCCATCACAAAACCGAAAAGGCAAGTTATACTAATTCACCAAACAGAACACAGCCACAAGGTCCATCCAGAGGAGTATAAATTAAGTCTGTGTTATATTCACCTAACAGAATATTCCACAGTAAGGAAAATGAAAAAACCACAACTACATGTAACATCATGAAAATAATCCAAATATAATGATGAGCAAAAGAATCAGACACTAAAAAGTTCCTACTACATAATTTCATTCCTAGAAAGTTCAAAACCAAGTAAAATGAATCAACAGGCCCAGAAGTCAGGTTAGCAGCCACTTCTTCACTGTATTAGTGATTGGGATGGGGCATGAGACAAAATTTTGGGGGCTGGCAATATCCTCTGTTTTGATCTGGGGTGGGATTACACAAGTGTGTTCACTTTGAAAGCATCCATCATGCTGTAAACTTACAATCTGTGACCTTTTCATTATTAATTTTGTATTTCCAAGGAAATATTTTCTAGCAAACAGCAAGAATACAGAGGATTTGAAGAAGACAACTAACAAACTCATCATAATGGAAACATATAAAAAACTCTACCCAACAATTTCAGAAAACACATTCATTTCAAGCATGTACAGAATACTTTTTAAAAACTGACCATATCCTCAGCCAAGGGTCCACAAATACAGCCAGCAGGGCCTAATTCTAACCTGGTACCTACTTCTGTATGGTCTGCAAGCTAAGAATGCTTTTTACTTTGTAAATAGTTGGAAAAAAATTAAAAGAGTATTTTGTGATGTGAAAATTACAAGGTTTAAATTTCAGTTCATAAATTAAGTTTTAATGGAACACAGCCACAGTTATCCACTTACACATTCCCTCCCTTTCTCTCTCCCTCCCTCCCTCCCTCCATCCCTCCCTCCTTCTTTCCTTCCTTTTTTTTTTTTTTTTTTTGAGACAGAGTCTCATTCTGTTGCCCAGGCTGGAGTGCAGTGGCGCAATCTCAGCTCACTGCAACCTCCCAGCTAATTTTTTTGTACTTTTAGTAGAGACGGGGTTTCATCATGTTAGCCAGACTGGTCTTGATTTCCTGGCCTCAAGTGATCTGTGCACCTCAGCTTCCCAAAGTGCTGTGATTACAGGCGTAGGCCACTGCGCCCACCCACTTACACATTTTCTATAGCTACTTTTACACAATAATGACAGAGTTATGTAGTTGTCACAGACCCAAAGCCTAAAATATTTACTATCTGGTCCTTTACAAAAAATGTTTGCTGATCTCTGTTCTAGGTTGTAAAGCAAATCTCAATAAATTTCAGGGGGTAGAAATTTTATAATCCATATTCTGTGCCCAAAAAGCTACTGACAACAAACAACAAAAGGATAATTGGCACAAACCTCTACGTTTAGAAATTAAGAAATACACTTCTAAATAGCTCATGGGTGAACAAAATATTGAAATGGAAATTTAGCAACATGTTAAGCTAACAGACAGAATAAGAAGAGTAGATATTATAACTTACACCTTATAGCAGTACTTACAAGGACTGTGTAGAATCAAACGCTCACATTAGAAAGAAATAGAGATGACAACATAATGAGATAGGCACCCATCTCAAGAAATACTGAAAAACCAAAAGAATCAAACAAATTCAAAGAAAGCAGAGGGGAAGAACTAATAAAGATAAAAGTCATCATTAAAAATAGAAAACAAACATATAATAAAAAGGAGAACCAAGACTGACAGTTTTAAGGAACCACAATGAAAAAAAAAATCATGTCCTTTGCATCAACATGGATGCAGCTGGAGGCCATTATCCTGAGCAAATTAACATAGGAACAGAAAAGCAAATACCACATGTTCTCACTTATAAATGGGAGCTAAACATTGAGTACTCATAGACATAAAGATAACAACAAAAATTGTATAAAAAGATGGCAACAACAGAAACTGGGAACTACTAGAAGGGAGAGGGAGGGGAGAAAGGGTTGAAAAATTAACCACTGGGTACTACGCTGAATAACTGGGTGATGGGACCATTTATACCCCAAACCTCAGCATCATGCAATATGCCCAGGTAATAAACCTGCACATGTACTCCTGGAATCTAAAATAAAAGTTGAAAAAAAAAAGTTGTTCTTTGAAAAAAGTCTAATACAGTTGACAAGTCTTTGGCAAGGTGAATCAAGGAAAAAAAAAAAGCACAAATAAATAATCTTAGAAATAAAAAGAAATCCAACTATAGATACTTAGAAAATATATGTAGCTTTATGCCTATACATTTAAAAATTTAGATGAAATGGCCAAATGCCAAAAAAATACAACTTAGCAAACAGACACAAGATGATATATAAAAGCTATAATTCTATGAGCTTTAAAGTAGATGAATCACAGCAGAAAAAAACATTTTAACAAGGAAATGCCAGCTCAGATGCCTTCTCTGGCAAATTCTATAAAATTTCGAAGAACAAATAACTATTATTTTGGAGAAACTTCAAAATTTAATGGAAGACGACATCAAGTATTAGTCCTAAGCAGAACCTTACCTCAGTATTTCATCCTACTGAGCATGTATATTTCACAACCACCTAAAGTTTCTGAGTGAGAAAGTTTCAGAGAAACTTCCAAACTTTCCATAGTATAAGAAAAGCGAAAACAAACTCATTTTATTAGATTAGTACAATCTTAATACCAAAATGAAGGACCAATCTCACTCATGAACATGCTTACAAAAACCCTAACAAAATATCAGGAAGCCAATTCAAATATGTGCACATAACACAATATAATAACACAATATCATGACCAAGTCGGGTATATCCCAAGAATACATATGTGGGTTTTCAGTAAAAATCAATCTGTATACAACCATATTAATAGACAGAATGAGAAAAGTCAGATAATTATCTCAAAAGACATTTAAACAAGTGTTTTATAAAACTCAAAATCCAATTATGGAAAAAATTTCTTAGCAATCTTGGAATAGAAGGGAACTTCCCTAATCTGTTAAAGAATATCTGCTGAATTCTGTGGTAACCACTAAATGGTGAAATATTGAGAACTTGATGTGTGAGACTGTGAAGGAGAAAAGAAATGTCCTCCTACATCACATCTACCAACATTTGCACTGGAGGCCCCTGCCAATACAGTAATACAAGACAGAAATGGAGGATTATGAATTAGAAAGGAAGAAGCGAAACTGCTCTTCTTTTCTTTAGATGGTATAACTGTACTCAGAGAATCTCCAAAATAATCTATGGCAAATGGTCAGAATTTGCCATAGAAAAGAGAGTTTATCAAAGTCACTGAATACCGAATAAAGTCACCAAAAATCCAAATGCATTTCTGTCCACCAGCAACAAATGGTTAGAAAAAGAAGTATTATTTACAACAGCATAAAAACAGAGAGTCCACAGGAATAGATCCAACAAGGTAAGTATAAAGCAAGTTACAAAACTTCATTGAGAGATGTTAGTCTAAATAAATGAAATGACAGATTTGTTCTTGGACTAGAAGACTCAATATTGTTGTGACTTTCCTTCCAAGACTGACCTATGGATTTAATGCATTGCATGTATGTATCTTGACAAGCTGACTCTAAGACATTTATAGAAATGAATTTGGCTAAAAAAGCCAAGGAAGACCTGGGTAGAGACTTGCCTTACCTCATAGCAAGATACAGTCTAACCTGTGGTAAGAAATACAGTATGAATGAGGCACACGGGACCAGTGGAGTTACAGCCTCCTGCCTGTTTGATGACTGCTGAAAAATCACTCACTAAGCTAACTGGGATATATTACCCCATGAGGTGGGGATACTGACCCATAAGGTATGGTATGTCCTTGAAACCAGGGAACAATGTAAGGTAATCTTTCTTCCATAACCAGAATATTCAGGTTTATGTGTGGCAGGGCGATGAGGGTAGTGCCTCTCACTTTACTCCTCCTGACCCACATGTAATTTTTTCCTACTCCTATGGTGCTAGTCTCTGACTTTAGTTTTTAATACTTAAGGGAGCAGCATTCCTAGAAGACGACATCGTGTTCTCAGTGGGAAGTGGAAACGGATGGTCAGGTATCTTAGGCTCTGCAGACCACTGGACACTGAGGCAGTAAAGGAGGTTCCAGGATAGACAGGGCAAGTGGTCCCGCCAGGGGAAACAGTGCTCCTGATGTACAAAGTGGATGAGGAAGGGTTCTCGTGGAGCACCCGGTCCTAATCCCATGCTCAATGGTAAATTTAATGGAAGTCGACATCAAGTATTAGTCCTAATCAGAACCTGATCTCAGTATTTTGTCCTGCTGAGCATGTATATTTCACAACCACCTAAAGTTTCTGAGTGACTCATAAGTGCCCTCTCCTAGCATGCTGACCAAAGCCTGGGGATTAATAAGATTTTCCATGACTGCTGCAAACTGGATTTCCTTACCACCTGCAGATTAGGAGCTGCATGTGGAGCCCCTATCATGTGTTCCTTGACTAAAGAAGCACATTGTTCAGGGGAAGCACGCACCTAGAAGGTGCAGCCCAGATTAATTTCTTTCTCAGGTCTGAGTCCAGATGAAGACACTTCATACCCAGGGACTCCACTCGGCAAGATACTGTGAAAGCAAAGAAAGCCTTTTGCAGTGAAGTGATGACACTGAAGTCCATGTTTCAACAGCAGCCAGCAGGCCAGCACAAGGAGGTGCCCAGTTGTTGGAGCAAGAACAAAGAAGAATCCTTGGGACACAGAAAATGATCTGAAATACCCATTTGATTTGTGGGGATTAATCTTTCAAGGATGCAATGCAGACATCTTGATCTTCCAAAGCAGGGCAATGAAGAACTGAACTCTGTTCCAATTACTCACAGATAACCTCCAGCCTCCAGGATTGGAGTACTGGCATGGATGGGCCTACCGAGAGGCAGGCCAAGTTGAAAACGACAAATGAAGAATAGGCGTGGCTTAACTTACCCAGTTTCGTCAGTTATTCATCCTGCTAAAAAACTGCAGGTATTGTGCTCATAACAAAGATATATCTGTGATTTCTGTGCCCAGATTTTTGGCACTGCCTTTATTATGCAAGAGGTAGGTGACTTAATACAAAGGTCTGGAATTCAGATTTCTCTTTGACTTCACACATACACCTATAATGTGAACACAGGATGTGTACACAGAATACAAACAGCCCTTCACTAAAAAGCATCTAGATACAGGTGTGAAAACTGATACCTCTCTGAATCTTAAAGAGATTCAGTCTACTGGGATTCAGGATTCTGGAGTTGGTACCAGAATCAAGTACTCTTGGATAAATTATTTATACTCATATCAACTACATACATATTTGGAGCACAAGGGCAGTGTTGTCTGCCCTATGGGCCTTACAAAGTGACTAAAAGGTTAAAATGCCACATCAACCCTGAAAGCGTGTTGCAAATAGTACTGTCATAATGAGAGGCAAGGTAGAAAAAACATACAATTTCGAGATATATGTAAAAACATTAAGAGAAATGTAAGGTATATTTCTGAGAAAGAGAATGTTTATTTCTACACACTCCTATCTCTGTATTACATAAATACATTCTCTAAAATACCAGAAGATAGCTTTTAGGAAAAGTGAATACTCAGAGGACTCTAAAACTTTGTCTGAAAATTCTATAGACTACAGTGAATATTTCTGGATCAAAAGCAGCAGAGATTTCACATGCCATCTGTTTAATAGTTATTCATTTGCATCCTTTGATCAAAGTTCTGTTAAGGGCTGTGGGGGTATACAGATATATACAAGTTGAGTCTCTGATCTGAAAGTAGTTTGCAGGAGAGGTAAAACTATGTATTCAAGAAGGCAAAAGGAGAAAAAAAAAAGCTTTAGGGTAGACACAGATAAAATATTCTGAAGCTACAGAGAGCTCTTTTTCAGCTGAGAGAAGCCATGGAAGGCTTCATGTAGGAGGCAATCATGACTGTGGGTGTTGGCAGAGATTCATGGTGGAAAGAGTGGAGCACTCCAGACAAATGGTAACAACAGGATGAAAATATGAGGTGGGTCTGGCTCTCTTTTCCAGGGCAGGGTTACCCAAAGTGCATTTCATGAGATACTAATTTAGCTGAGTGCTAGCTGTGTCTAGCTGAGAATGCTGTGTCTACAGTTAATGATTAAAGTATCACAGATGAATAAACAGTAAGACTGTGGATAGAACAAGGCAAAGGGCTGCACAGAGCTCCTGAGGGATTCCTGAGAGCAAAGTGAAGTCACAGCAGGGCCACAAGGAAGTAAGGCAGGTGTAGATGCCTAGACTGGATCTGAGAAGAATGGAAAGCTCTGGAATAGGTATTTACAGAAATGCATGGAGATAAGTGAAAAGGCTGAAGAAGAGGTGTGGGGAGCCAGATGATGTGGGACTTGATGAAATGCCCTGCAGAAATCACCAGCTTTCTCTTAAGGCTCTGCACTGCTGTACTTGCCCATCCCTGCTCATCTACCCAATTCATGTCCTGGTCATCAAAATGAAAGCAACACAGAGCACAGTGTAAGTTTCCCATCTTTTTCTTAATGGAAAGGCTGAGCTGAGGGCACACTCACTGTGTGTCAGCAGGAGATAAGATCTGGTGGGTGGTGAGAATTGGAAAGGCTGCAGATCTGTTGGGTGGTCCTCGCAAATTAGGTGGCCAGAAACCAAAATGGTAAAGTCAAGTAGGAAAGAGTACATGTTTTTATACTTGGAGAGAAATACTAATGCACATCACAGAATGATAAAAGAAACGGCCTGTAAAGTCAATAGTAATTGCAATCATGATCACAACCTCTACAACAGATCAATGTAACTGGCAGGGAATATTGCAACAATGAATTAGAAAAAGCAGCTAATAGGAAAAGAAAACTGTGAAAGTTTCTACACACATGGGAGAATGGGCAAGGGCAGAGTTGTCAGTAGGTTGAGCAGGCCAGAGCTGCTTTCCACGTAAGAGCCTGGCCAAGGATGGTCGCTCTGAGAAGCTTGGCCTCAGCTTCTCCAAAGGTAAAATTTCCACATCTCTAAGGCATCAGGACCACCCATCGAGGCTCAGCCTGTAAGAGACCTGCGGAACCTCATAATGCAGAGCAGGTCTTTTCTTTGTGATCTGTCAATAACAAAGCACCGACCTCATATACCAGGGACTGTGTGCAACACCCTAAATCCTGCATATGGACTTAGGAAAACAGAACTTCTTGGGGGCATTTAATTAGAACTACAAACAACATGTTTTCCCCACATTTCTAACAAGATCCTGTAAGTAAATCTTAGACAATCCAGAAGTTCTAATGAATGAGAGAATCAAGTGCCGGACTAGAAATAATGAAGGATAAAAATGGAGGCTAAAAGAGGGGGAGGAAAGTGGTTTCTGGATATTGAGAGAGGGCTATATGGGCCTTGAGCTAATCTTGTGCTCCAGCGATGTTGGTGCACAAACACAAGGGTGTCAGGGGTGTCCCGCATAAAGGTCAGAACGGACAACCTAAAATGGTCCCTTCACCTTTGCGATCTAGGATTCAAGGATCTGACACAGTTTCCCCTTCTGGGAAATTCACAATTCCACAGGGATTATGAATTGAGAGGGTGTGTTTGTACTTGTACATTTTTGCCTGAGATGTCAAAGTGGGTAACAGATAAATCTGCTAAGATATTGTACCAAAAGACAATAATTTTCTTATTGGGAAAAATAATAGTAGTCACATTATTTACCAGAGACACCATGGAGTCCATGCACTGAACATTTTATAAACATTTTATGAACAGTAAAATGTGTTCAATCCTAAATGACTTCTTGTGTGCTGTACGGTTCAGGGTGGTATGTGGGAAGGGGAAGGCCAGACACCGTCCTCCGGGAACAAATAACTCCATGCAGCACCAGCAAAGAGCACTCTCTGAGGAGGGCCTGCTCTGGAAATGGTTCATTGGGCTTGGGCTAGTTTCTTGAAAGGTGGGAAAAAACAGATTTAAATTCTATTTTGCAGAGCCTGAACCAAACACAGAAAGGGATTTCCAAACAGTGAGAAAGTCTTCTCAGGCAACAATATGGCAACTCCATGAATATATTTTAAAGACAGAGTTCATCACTTAATTGGGCCGGTAAGTGATTCTCCTTTGATGCCTTTGGAGTCAATGATTCTTAGTGATTAGAGGTGAAAATAATAATATACATGATAGATATTTTTGGATTACAAGATTAAGAAAATAACAAAAGAATCATAGACAAGGGGTTTAAAAGTTCAGGAACATTTCACTTTTGATGATGAGTCCAATGACTATGACTTCTACTTCGGGGCCAGGTTCTGATCTCGGTGCTCAATGTACAGTATGTAATTCTCACAGCAACCCCATGGGGCCAGCACTTTATCCCTACTTTATGGAGCAAGAGATGAAGGCTAGAGGGGCTAACTGATTTGTTGTAGCTTAAGCTGGTGCAACCCATGGCTTGCAGGCCACATGCGGCCTTGGATGATTTTGAATGTGGCCCAACGCAAATTCGTGACTTTCTTAAAACATTATGAGTTTTTTTTGCAATTTTTTAAAAAGGTCATCAGCTATCATTAGTGTTATTGTATTTTATATGTGGCCCAACATAATTCTTTTTCCAGTGTGGCCCAAGGAAGCCAAAAATTGGACACCTCTGCTCTAGTTCCTCAACTTCAGGATTTGGGCCAGCCCCTCACTGTGGCCTTGCAGGCTCTGCTATGCAATGTCTCCTGTACCCCTGATAATTTTCCCTGCTCTGGTGTTAGCGATATTTGATATTAATATAGTTATTTCGGCTTTCTTTGATTAATGTTAGCATGGGATATCTTTCTCCATCCCTTTACTTTTAATCTGTTTCTTCATATTTAAAGTGGTTCTCTTATAGACAACATATATTTGGGTCTTGGCTTCTTTGGCACCCACTCTGACAGTCTCTTTTAATTGACATATTTAGACCATTGACATGTATTTTATTCTTTGT
Organism: Cebus imitator; assembly: GCF_001604975.1. Lineage (NCBI taxonomy): Eukaryota > Metazoa > Chordata > Mammalia > Primates > Cebidae > Cebus > Cebus imitator. Next base: position 4,828,574 of record NW_016107449.1, on the reverse strand, counting down.
TTTCTTTTTTGGGCTTCCACTCACTTGCTGCCTTCTCTAGCGTTAAGTGAGAATTTTATGAAAGTCAATTTTTCTCCTCTCTCTGCATATCATAATTCTTTAAAAAACATTTTATCAGTGGTTGCTCTGGGTCTGAAAATACATTTATAACTAATCCAACTCCACTTTCAAATAACGCTATACTGCTTCACAGGCAGTGGAAGTTCCTTATAAAAGAGTATTTCCAATTCCTCCCTCCTACCCTTCCTTTCAACAGTGCTATAATTTATTACTTATCCATATGCTATAAGCATGAAATACTTGTTGCTATTATTTGGAACATGTTGTTATCGGTTAGATCAATTAAGAATAAGAAAAGGGCTGGGTGGGGTGGCTCAAGCCTGTAATCCCAGAACTTTGGGAGGCCAAGGTGAGTGGATCACTTGAGCCCAGGAGTTCAAGACCAGCCTGGGCATCATGGCTAGTCTCTCTGTTTCTACAAAAACCACAAAATTAGCCAGGCATGGTGGCATGTGCCTGCAGTACCAGCCATCTGGGAAGCCGAGGTTAGGAGGATCACCTGAGCCTGGGGAGGTCGAGGTTGCAGTGAGCCATAATCATGCCACTATACACTAGCCTGGACAACAGACT
>NW_016107449.1:4798580-4827819 GCF_001604975.1 Cebus imitator | reverse complement strand
TTTTGATGATGAAGGAAAGGCAGGTCTACTAATCACATATTCCCTCAACTTTTGTCTGAGAAGGTCTTTCTCCTTCACTTTTGAACAGTAACTTCTCTAGATACAGAATTCTAGGTAGGCTTACTTTTTCCAGTTTCAACACTTTGAATATATTACGCCACTCTTTTCTTGATTCTTCAGTTTCTGAAGAAAAGTCCTACTTATTACTCTTACTCTTCTGTAGCTATTGGTGCCATCATAGGAGCTCTCTGGCCCCTTTTAAGATTTTCTCTTCGTTTTTGGTTTTCTGTTCTTTGTATGTGTCTAGGTGTAGATATTTTGGTATTTATTCTGCTTGATGTTCCTGGGCTTCCTGGATCTGTCATTAATTTTTAAAAATTCTCAGTTATGAGAATTTCCAACATTTCTTCTCCTTTCTCTTCCTTGTATTCTCATTGTATGTCATTACATCTTTTGTGATTGTCATTCAGGTCTTGGAAGTTCTGTTCAGATGTTTTTTCAAACTTTTCTCCTCTTTGCATTCCACTTTCACCGTTTCTACTGATATCCTCAGGCTCACAATTTCTCTCCTTGGCCATGCCCAGTTATGCTGATGAGCCCATCAGGTATTCTTTGTTTCTGCCACAGGGTTTTTGGTTTCTAGCATTTCATTTTAATTATTTCTTGGAGTCTCTATCTCTCTACTTACATGAGACATCTCTTCTTGTATGCTGTCCACTTTTTCCATTAGTATCCTTAGCATATTAATCAGTTATTTTAAATAGCCAATCTGGTAATTCTAAAGTCTCTGTCATATTTGAGTCTGGTTTTGATGCCTGCTGTGTTTCTTAGAATTGTTCCTTTTGCCTTTTAGTATGCCTTATATATTTTGTTGAAAGCTACACATGATGTATTGGGTAAAATGAACTGAAGTAATCAAGCTTTAAATGTGGGGTTTTATGTTTATCTGGTTAACAGGCCCTGTTTCTTGTTTTCCATAGCTGTAGATGTCGGAGGTTAAAATTTCTTTGGATGACCTTGCTTTTATTTCCCATGTTATTTCTAGGCTTTCTTACAGAACTTAAATAAGATCTAGGATGTACAGTTCTTTCAGCTGTACTCCCTGTTATTACACAAAAGCCCTCCTGATACAGTAGTACGTATGGGGAAGAGGAAGCATTCTGCAGTCCTAGGATTAGGTTTCAGTCTTTCAGTGAGCCTGTGACCCTAGACTGTGACCTTCAAAAGTGCTTCTCAGTTTTGTTTTCTTGTCTCCTTCCAATCCCAACTTAGATGAGACAGGAAGAGCAGAGGGAGTTGGTGGTGTTTCCCTTCCCCCAGGTCAGACAGGCTGTGTTAAAATAGTTTCTCTTGGCTGAGCACAGTGGCTCCATGCCTGTAATCTCAGCACTTTGAAAGGCTGAGGTGAGTGAATCACTTGAGCTCAGGATTTTGAGACCAGCCTGGATAACGCAGTGAAATTCCATTTCTTAAAAAGCAAAACAAAACAAAAACAAAACTTAGCTAGGTAAGATGGCATACACCTTTAGTCCCAGCTACTCAGGAGGCTGAGGACAGAGGATTGCTTAAGCCCTAGAGGTGGGAGTTGCAGTGAGCCAAGATCGTGCTACTGCACTCTAGCCTGGGTGAGAGAGCCAGATTCGGCTCCCTCGACAAAAAAAAAGTTTCTCTTGAGGGCAGACTTTGTTAATAACAACAAAATACTTTAGGCATACAGGGATCCCTAGGTATACGAGAGCGACTGGCTCCAGAACGAATGCCCTATCCCTGTGCATGTCAAAATCCAAGCATACTTAATTCCTGAAATTAGCCCACAAATACTAAAAGTCAGCCCTCCATTTGCATGGGTTTTGTTTCCCACAAATATTGTATACGGACTTAGGAAGACAGAGCTTCTTGGAGGCATTTCATTAGAACTACAAACAACATGTTTTTCCCACAGTTCTAATAAGTTCCTATAAGTAAATCTTAGACAATCGAAGTTCTAATGAAGAACGAGAGAATCAAGTGCCAGGCTAGAAATAATGAAAGATAAAAATGAGAGGCTAAAAGGGAAAAAAACTGGTTTCTGGACACCATGCGTATGGTTGAAAAACATCTATGGGTAAGCGGACCCACACAGTTCAAACCAATGATGCTCAAAGGTCAACTGTATTTCCAAATGGCTGCCTTCTCCCCTTTTCTGCCAAAGAGAGGGGATTTTCCTCCAGTTTTGAACCTGGCAGGTATCCTAGAGGTAAAACTCACGAAAGCGTGGGGGATTGTGAGCCAGCCGCACTTGACCCTATTTAACTCTCACATTGTCCACACTAAGCCTCCTGCAACTGGCAAATTATAATTTAAGTATTCCTGCTGTGGTATTGGTTTCCCAGAGGTTTCTGCTCCCGGGCTTCTGTTCTGATAAGCTGTGATTCTCTGTATCTGCCTGTCTGTCTCTCTAACTTTAGGGACAGGAGTTTGCCTGGCCACTTCAATTCTCTGATGGATCGTCAGCTTGTTCTTTTTCTTGCTGTAAGGATGGGAGTGATGACCATCAGGCTCCCTACATGCTGAATTGGAAACCAGACACCTCCCTATCTGAATTAAAGCAGGCTCCCTCCTGCCCATTCTATCACTCTGCTTTGCTTTACTTTGAAACACATATTCCTATTAAAAAAAAAAAAAGACTCTGGCTAAACCATTTATTTATTTATTTATTTATTTACTGGCCATCTCCCTTACTAAAATTTAGATTCCAGGAGAGTGGGACCCTCAGCCCTTGACACAGTACCTGTCATGAAGCAGCCTCAACAGATAGATGTTGCCTTCTTGACTGAAAGAAGGACTCCCACTCCCTAGGGACTGATTCCTGGGCATTAACCAAGTCTGTTGCCCCTTTCTATATTTCTAGAATAAGGTCTTTTGTGACCATCTGTGTTTTGCTTCATGGAGATGCATGAAAGGCCAGGGGAGAGGGTGACGGGAGTGGCCTTAGGATCCTGAGTAGCCTTCTTCCACTGCCACAGTTCTGTTTGGTGGGTTTGAGGAAAAGTTTCCACAATTAAAATACAAAAATTTTAAAACTGTGAAGATTGGGCAAAGCTGTTTTGATATCAGTGTCTACTGCACAGAGGAAGCAGTCAGATCTGTGAGAATTCAAATGGGAGCCAAGAAGGATGAGACTGTTAGTTCTACAGGGGTGACTAATAATGAGCTTTCTCTCTATGATAGTACTGGTAGAAAATGCAGGCGTTTCCATTCCAAAAAGGAAAATCAAGGACCTACTCATAGTCTAAGATGATTCGTGTTGCCAAGTTCTAATAAGAAACAAATAAGAAAATAAGAAAGAATAACCTTTTCTTCTATCTTTAGTAACACCACACTTCAAAAAATTTATTTAAAAAATATTCTATATAAAAAAATAAGTGTACTTCCTCTTATGGCTTACAGTAAAAGCAGTCCAGTAATAGGTGAGGTGGACTTGTAATGAAAATATTCATGAAAAAAAAAAAGAGCAAAAAACCCAACAACAAAAAACTAATACATTTCAAGTATAGCACAGAAAATACTACTGAAAAGATAAACTCTCTGATTCTGGGGCAATGAGTGCTGTTTCCCTTGCACAGAAGTTCAGTGTGTTCCAGATGTCCATCCTCCTTGCTGGGCTGAGTGGCTAACAGTGTGTGCACCTGTGTGCAGGAACCTGGAAGTCACATGCCGACGAGTTTGGGGATCGTGCTGTCTCTTGAGCCAAAAGGCCCCTCCTATTGAGTGGTTCAGAGGCAGAGAATGAGAGCTGCTTTGCTTTCTTACGCTACCATTTGCCATGTGGTATGCAGTTGCACAGGCTGGCTCTGGCTGGCCAAAGGAGAGAGGATGAAGCAAAAAAGAGGAAGATGTATATGCAAAGACCAACTTAAAGGGAAACAACATCAACTTTTGAGGAAAATCAATTGAGAAGAAAGTCTAAAAAGCCAAATTGTTGTGAAAGATAAAACAGCAGCTAAGAGTTAATAATAGCAGGCTATAGATTTTCTTCCATCTGCAGCATGGCTTATTGTATAAATAAATGTTCTTTAGTATTCTTTAGCAACTGCTCGTGGGTGACTCAGTCTTTCAAAAACTGAACAAAAGGAATAATACAAATCCTTGTATCCAGGGAATTCCTCTAATTAGAAGTGGAATGAATTAGAGAAGAAATTTGATTTTAATTTAACATCTGCAAATGACAGATGCCTTTTCACATAGTTCTCAATGTCATTCCTTTACTAAAAATAATGCCGATAACAATAATAACAAATTATCCAAACAGAACATAATGTAGTAATCCATTTAATACATATTTTAGTACATTCTGGTTGTTTGGTATTTTCAATGATCTTTTCCAAATAAATAATTCTTTGTAAATTCAAAGGTTACCAATATACTTTCTCTGGGAATTTCCCAGAGTATTTTAAAGGGCATGATTTACTCTTAAACAGGTTAGTTGGTTGAGACTAGGATAAATATTTAAGAAAACTGCACAAATAAATAAAAAGAAAGAAATTTACATAACCATGTTACAAAGTCAAACACACTCCCTATACTGTGAGGCCAAACTAGTACGCTTAAAAGATTTCCTGTCAAACTCAATGCCAATCCTAGGCTCCTTTCAGCCTCCCATGTACAAATGCTCTTGTAACTTCTGGCATATCAGCCTTTCCCAGCATTTCTGGGCACCTGTTCCAGGCATAGGTCCTGGGCTAGATGTCACCCTGAAAAGGGATGTAGGAACACACACACACACACACACACACACACACACACACTCTCTCTCTCTCTCTCTCTCTCTCTCTCTCTCTCTCTCCCTCTCTCTCTCACACACACACACACACACACACACACTCACAAATGATGCTGAAACTTGATAGTCAGGATTCATCATGTACAGGCACCTAGGAACAAGAGGAGCCCAAAAAAGGCATATAGAATCCCTGAAAGGACTACAGAGAAGCCTTGGTTCTCAACCAGCACTTCACAGCTGAGGAAGCTAAGGTTCAAAGAAACGGAAAGATCTGCCCAAGACACCTACCAGCATGTGGTAGGCTTAGAACTGGAACTCTGGTGTCCCATTGCCTGTCTTATTACTCTTTCCCTCCTATGCTTTTCAGAAATGACTAAATCATTATCATTTTTTTCTCCATGCCCATATGTACCAGGGCTGAGTAAGTAGAGTTCAGAGGACATTAGCATGTTGCCCATTTACAAAAGGGACACTCTGGTTGAGGTGAACAGGAGGACGCTTCACCAAAACTTCCTCTTGTCTCAACTGCTCCTGCTCAAGGCTGCTTCTGAACATCTATCCTCTGGTAACTGGTCACTATCAATCACTACTATGCCTGGAAACAAACTTGCCCAAACCACTAAAACTTACCTTCAAAAATTTCTAAAGGCAAACACTTTGACCACCAGTATTACTTTCCAGATACTGAAAGGGAGGGAAAGCAGTGTGGGTACTCACTACAGTGTGGAGGCTCTATGAATTACGTTTCTGAAGAACAAATCGGGCATTTTAACAAACCCTTTGAATTACTCACATTCTGCTCTATATGCAAGTCTTTCCTTGACTGCTGACTTAGTAATAAAAGCTGGAAAAAACATAAGTCTAACAATAACACATTTCTTTTCTATAGCCAAAGAACTATTGTGTCAATATTTGTGGAGATGGACTTATTTCGAAAGTAATTTAACAATGAAATGATGCTGCTAAGCACACTGATTTTTTTTTTTTAATTTAGTGAAAAAAAGGAGTTCAATACAAAGCTCAAGAAGTGAACAGGCCCTCTGAGATGAGAGGGTTTTATGCTCTCACACAAGCACACCCACACTTCTTCAACATACCATTCACAAATGCTGTGTATTATTAAGAGGAGGCGGATTCTGCCAGGCACATAATTTGTATATTTAAGGGAGGTGTATGGAATGAAAAAGCGAAATATGTTAAATTTCAAAGGACTTGGAAGCAATGCTGCCTGTAAGCTTGTATTACAAATAGCCCTACATTATTACATACGCTATTAATGAGGCCAAGTGAATGAAAGTACAATTTGAATATGCATGACTCTATCCAATGAGCAAGACTTTTGTGTACTGATGAGGTTTTTTTTTCCTCCCAAAAAAGGATTAAAATTATTCTTAGAGAAGTATGGCTGCCCAGAGAACAGTAAAATAAATGTACTTAGACTACAGAGTCATACTATGTTCAGATGAAATATACAGGTGCTAAAAGAATACCTTTGATCTACCTACATTTTCAGAAACTTATACATATCCTGTCCTCCAAAAGGAATATTCCTTAACTTCAAGCAGCTGTGTCATTACAATTTCTAAGAAAAAAAAATAATGATTTTGGTGGAGATCCCTAAAAGTGGGCAAGGTTAAATAAACCTTATGAGTACAAAGCCTTCCCTTCCACAGTAAGAAGCACTAGTTAAAAGGCTGGGGAATGGGTAAATTACTGCACCAAATGGCTAAGAATTAATCTCTGCTGACTAGCTGTAATCTAACGAGGCGTCTGTGTCCCAGGGAGCCCGCAGCATGTCCCTGGCGGTATGTGCAGTGTGTCGAGTCTGCGTGGCACCCTTTGTCCTCGCTCACAGGCGGCCTTTCCCCTCATTGTCCATAATATCCTCATGCATCTGGGACGCGTGGAATGCATTCATACTAACAGACTTACCATTGTTTTCTCTCAGAAGCTTTGTTGAGCAAAGACTGCATCACGGTTACTGATAATTATATTGCTTAATTAATCAAGACAAAAAAAATTTGCAAATCATTGCCTGGTTGCCAAGCAGGGAGATAAAAAATGACAACAATACAAGCTGAAGCAATATAACAAAAGTAACAGCTATCTGATCAGAAATTCTTATATAATGAAGCTATTAATGCTAAATCGGTTAATGTTAACATTGCTCCAGGTGTCTCTACTTAGATGCAAACAAAAAGGCTAACATTATGGATATAAAAGGCCAAATGTTGCCATGGATTCTGTAACCTGATAGAGAGGACAGCCTTTTCATTTGATTAGGGAATGCAATTTAAATACCAGGGACTGAAGCCAAACAAACAGACTTTCCCTCCGCAAGCCTCTTGCATTCACCCTGGGGTCAGTGGTTGGTGAACAAAAGGTCAGCCACACTTGCCCTGGAAATGTCTGGATTAATTTTATTACATTGTAATGGTTTGTACTTTAAATGTAAGGATAATACTAAATTTCCAGTTGGCCATTATTCTCTTCTTCCTTTTAGGCTTTTTGAATTAAAATATTAAGAAAGCAATTTACTCAATTCATCTTGTCAGAATTTATAACCAAATTCATAAAATGTACAAACATTTTGTAAGAAAGCTTACAAGGTATGTTAATAATTATTTTCATGTATTATAAGTGTACTATCTTTGAAAAAATCACTTTGATTCTATAAAGTGAATTAAAATGCCTTGTATGCTCTTTATTTACTTTAAAAATAAAAGTGGCTTTTTAGGACAATAAATGACATTTTAGAGGACCATGTTGAAAATGAGCTAATAAAGCCAATTACTCCATACTAAATATTAAAGAAACACATTTCCTATTTTTGAAATCTACAAGACACTAAATTCACTGGTTCCCTAATATTAAAATTTTCAGTTTAATTCTTTAAAGTACTGCTCTTCATGGACAAATACAAATGTTAGCACTCAGAGCCATTTTCATACACAAAACTGAAAATTTCATGCACATGGAGATCAGAATCAAAAATGATGCAAATATTTAATATGAAGCTACTTTTGGCATCTGCGTTCCCTGAATAGAAAAGAGGGTTCCCTTTATGTCAGGCTTTGCAACAGCCAGAATGGGACTTTTATGAATTCAGGAGTTGACCCACACTGCATTTATTCAGAGAATAATAAGCATGTTAAACTTGGAATTCATTAAGTATTCTCTCTCCAAGTAGTAACAACAAAAAATAACAACAATAATAATAATAATACCAGCTAACACTTAAGTAGCTTTTACTCTGGACCAGGCACTGTTTGAAGCACTTTCTATTTATTAGCTCATTTAATCCTAACAACTTTAACCCTTTAGATCAGGTCAAAATCCCAATATGAACAATAAATCTGTTGCCTATTATTTCAAAGCTTTAAAAGAGAGTTTTCAGAAGGGTAACTTTCAGCTCCTTCAGGAAACCAACTTGAAATGAAAATGAAGATTATAATTATTATCAAGCTGAAAAACACAAAATCATTCCTCTTGAGGAATGGCTTAATATACTAATGTTTAAAAACTTTAAAAACAACCTTCTATTAGTAATTCTAAAACAAAAACCAGTCACTACATAAAGCATGGCTAAAACACCACTAAAGGTATGAAAAGGATCGAAACTGCAGCCAATTTATTATACAGCACACAGCTCATTGGATTGTTCCAGCTCTTCCCATGATCAATACCAATTGACATGGCTGAATTGATTCTGCAGCAAGGTGCTCCAATTGTTGAAACTCATCACGTGGGCTGTGCTCCAGAGGCTTGGCCTCTTCATGGACATGCCTGCAATCATGCAGGACTGACCCCATTAGCACAGTCACAGGCTCAGCAAGCACCCGTATACCAGGCAAGGTTGGATTCTATACCCACAGTTCTCCACAAAATGCTAGACGTGATATGGGGTTTCTTCAACTCTTATTATTAATCAACATGCCCAAAATTTCAAGTTATAATTTTTCAAAAGTACAAAATTTAGGAAACTTAAAACATTTACAAACGAATAAATTTGACATTATAATTTCCAAAAAGACCTAGTAATACGATAATAAAATTTTGTGCTCATGATGAAAAATTCTATGAAAATCCCAATTCATATTTAATTGCAATATAGCACATAAAGACATTCAACAATTGGATGAGAGTCCCCTTTAACATACTTAAATTACTGATTGTCAGTGTCAGTGAATTACATGGCAAATGCTGTATGAGTCAGTGTAACAATGCAATGAAAACATACCTCAGGTTTCTTCGTTATTGCGATGAAGAACATGTGATTCTTCATTGGGTAAATAATGATTGAAACATCTCCAAAGGCAGTTGGGATAATACCTCTGCGGTAGTCTCTGGAGTGTTCAGACCAGACGATATGGACTTCGTCATTCCCCAAGTGACGAAGCTGCAACAGCAAATTGGCTCTTTATTAATCAGGGTGATAACAGCAGTTTATGAGGGGTCGTGGCTTACAAATTGAATTATAAAACTCAAAGGCCAAAAGAATTCACTACCAAAAAATGCTACAACACTGATGTCTTCTATGAGGATTTTAAAAAGCACAAGTATATAAAAACATAGCCTGTCATTGGTACCAAGGTAAGGCAAGCAAGCTTCGTAGGCACATTACGACTGGATGGGGCTGAGGCCTTTGTAAGAATTTATTTCTGTAAAAAACAGAATTTTACTCCTGCATCAGAGTCCTATGCTTTGTATTGGTGAATATGTTTCTAAACAATTATTAACATGTCTTTTATTTCACATTGCAGTTGTCCTTTATGAGACTCGTAATTCAATGGTTATTATGAAAATAAGAATATGAACAAGAGAACATAAGCCATTACAACACAATTGTTACCAAATGTATAAGAAACTAGATTTGTAACAAACCTTTAAGAAAAGGATGTATAAAATTACCTTTGCTTAGGAAATGAATAACTATTGCTTAAGTCTGATAACACTCCTACTTAGCATTTAAAGAGTGCTTACGGTATAGAAAGCATGTTCACACATATTGTCTCCCTTAATCTTCCCACTAACTCTCTAAGGTAGATGACATCATCTTCATCTTATTGTACAAAAAGGAAATAGGCAATCAGGAAAGTGAAGGCACCACCTACCTGAGGATGCCTGAGCAGCAGTGGCAAAGTGGGCCTGGGGACATGCACTGGGGCTTCCAACTCAGGGCAATTTCCACTGTTTCAAGGCTACCTAAGCCTGCACCCAAAGTTACTTTATTGTTATTGTTCAGTAGTGTAGCCCACTTGTTTCATCATCTTATATACAAAGAGGCTGTAAAGAACAAAAGCAAATCACAGACCCCTGGCCTCTTTGAGGAGGCCTTACTAGAAGGATCTCCAAAACCAGACCCCTTGAAAGTTCTTCCAGGCCTAGGCTCTGTCAGGTGTAAGAACGCCCTTGATAAATCTCCTGCACGATGACTATGCCACCTCAAGATGGAGAAAGCTGCATACAAAATCATTTAAGTGACAAAGTATCAAAGTGTGACTAGAAGAAACTAGATTATAAAGATTAAAATGTTGGGCTGGGTGTGGTGCCTCACACCTGTAATCCCAGCACTTTGGGAGGCCGAGGCGAGTGGATTACGAGGTCAAGAGATCGAGACCATCCTGGTCAACATGGTGAAACCCCGTCTCTACTAAAGATACAAAAAATTAGCTGGGCATGGTGGCGTGTGCCTGTAATCCCAGCTACTTAGGAGGCTGAGGCAGGAGAATTGCCTGAACCCAGGAGGCAGAGGTTGCAGTGAGCTGAGATCGCGCCATTGCACTGCAGCCTGGGTAACAAGAGCGAAGCTCCGTCTGAAAAAAAAAAAATGATTAAAAGGTTGACCAGAACTGAAGTTCTGAAACCACAAAGGCTGGTGAGGCCCTCTGACACCTTCTGGGAATTCGAGATTCTCATTCTCTCACATGGAACAGCAGAAGGATGCTCTCTGGCACCATGAATAAGTATTTCTTGCTTCCTTATCTAACAGATGAACATTAAAAATGACTAAATTCAGAAGCAGTTTAATAAAATAGAGACATGTCAAATCTAATGTTTTTAGTTTTGTCTTAAAGTATTTTTAAAAAAGATTTTCTGGAATACTATGTATTTAAAACATGTTAGCATAAATATAGTTTTCTTTAGACTATTTGACCACAAAAAGAAAATCTGAGGCAACCCCAACATAGCCTTTTTTTCCATTTGTAAGGTTACAAAAGGAAGCTCATTTGCTGCAAGGCCTGTTTATTCTTCACTCTCTCATACTTCTGGGAACGACTGTACAGGCCAATTATTTAAAAAGGGACCTGTGCCTGTGCCATTGTACCTATACTGAGGGATGCATGATTCAACTGTGTCTGAATGTGGTCTCTGGGACAAATGCAACTGTGGGCGCTGAGCACAAGTCACAATGATCCAGAACAATTTAATGGCATCTACAACTTTCTAAAAGCAAAATTACCCAGTACATCATTTTTTCCTTCCCTCTTCCAATATAAAGGTAAAAGAATAGCGGCAAAACGTATAGCAAACCCTTTATATAAATAGTTTTAAACAAAATACAACACCGGGCCTTCCAGTAGTGCTGAACATCTCTCTACACTTCTCCATTCCTATCTTTGCTATAGCTTTTCTTTTCCTTTTTCCTTTTTAATAAAACATGCAAAGACATTACAATGCACTCCTAAAATTCAGTTCTTTTGGAGTGAAAACGTGGTAGCCAGCATCACCAAAACCTAATACAGGTATGTTTTCAGGGAAATATGAATAGTATCTAACTGGAACTGTAGGGGGAATTTAGACCTGCAGAAGGTAATTGTGAGAAATGGGGCAGTCCCAGACCTCACACCTACAGCCCTCACCCTGCAAAGACAGCCAGCTTCAGGGTGACTCTGGGTCCCTTGGTATAATGCTTGCACAAATGTCTGAATGGAAACAGCTCACCTACTAAACACCCCTCAAACGTGCTGCCACTACCCCATGTTGGCACTCTAGTTTCTGCGATAGTTCCTTTTGATCCACAAATATTAGTTGCAAAACATTAACCATGATTATTGAAATTTTGTAGTTACTTTCCAATTTCAAATTGGGTTACTCAATAATACAACCTAAGTAAGTCTCTCTTAATTTTACTTGCGTCTGAATTCTCAGAACTACAAAAGGGAGGGTAGTTTCACATTAATAGACCCAACCTCCCAGTGTGGCAATTCTGTAATTAAGGAAGAGCTGTCTTTGTGGTAATGATATGATATTCATCATCTCAAAGCTGTTTTCAGTGGCACGTGACTCAGACTTCTGGATACGTCACAGTTAAATTAGCTAAATCACAAAACTAAAAGCTAAGGCCGTGGGAGCACCTGGCTGATAAATCTGGAGCAAAGGGCAAAAATATGCCTTCTTTGGCCTATAAGAAAACAGGTAGGTAAAATAAATAAAATTCATCTGGGCATGTCAATAAAATTCATCTAACATATCAACCATGTTAGAACGTATGGAATACTCTGGACACCTCAAAGTGTTGGCCAACTTAAAAAAGAGTCTATCATAGAGACATCATTTTGTGAGTATTGGAGAACTGTGATTAGAGTCCCTCAAATTAGAAATCCACCAGTGAGTTTAGTGAGTACACACAAGTCAGGCTGATCTGACTCCTGTGTAACTGGGGAAGAACGATGAGTTTCCTGGAATGGAGCCGGTGTTTATGTCAGCTACTCCTTCAACTGCACGACAGGCTCCAGAATGCCTGGATACTTTTCAGGCTCTGAACAAATGCTCGGATTTTAAGTCTTAAGAAATCAATCCCATGCCCCACAATTTCTCGTCCTAACAGAGTTTTAAAGTCCCTTTGCCTAAGCTATTCTGTCTGTTGCTGCTGCCGGGCTGCACGCCACTGGTGACACTGGTCATGGTACACACCTAATAGGCTGACCTCCTTTCCCGACTAATTGCATTACATCGCCAGCTGGCTCCAGAAGGAGTCGTCTGTTTGATTGAAGAATTCCTGCTCCTCAGTGGGCCCGGCTGCTACTTTTACTAAGTAATAGTCAGGCCTGACATCCCCATTGTTCAGCTGACAGTGTGCCCATCCTAAAATCTAAGTTTTATTTGTAAATTAACCAAGAAACTTCCTGCCAGAACAGCGCTGCCTGGAGACTGATAATGTGGGCCTTTCATCCCATTTCACTCATACTGTATCACTGCCAATTTGTTTTTTATGTGCCTGGCCAGCCTGAGGCTATAAAAGCCTTGTAAGACATAAGTGCAATTATAGTCCTGGAGTCAAATGAATTGGACAAATCCAATAGCACAGCTCTGTCCCCACTCTGCAAACCCCTACAGCAGTTAGATTAGCTGTGAAAAATCTAATCTAGCTGGAGCTAACAAATTTCTGCAGTGAAGGATCAAGAGTTCAGTATGGGGTTGCAACCGGATTGCAGAATTGAAAAAGTCCCCCCATGATAGGGGCAGAAGAGAGCATGAATCACTTTAGAATTTTGCAGCTCATTTTTAAGCTGTTAGGGACAATTTAGTTAGAATAAGACAAGGAACTGTGGGCTGCTGTTACTGTGACTGATTTTTAGTCTAGCTGTGAGATATCTGATAAAGAGAGTTTATCATTAATGATGCTAAATCTTAGAGCTGCAAAAGGTATCAGTTGAATTTTGATTATTACAGTAGGGAATCTTTAAACCAGGCCAAGCCTTAGAACATTATTTATAGCATGGCATCTTATCAAGATAACATGTCTTTTCTCAAAAAGAAAAAAACAGTTCTACTTTACTTAAGAAATAATTTAAAAAATTTTATATGGAAATTTTATCTTTTCAAAAAATAATTCTCAGTCATAAGAAAATTATAGAATATGGTGACACATTTGCAAAGCAGAAACAATATACAATGTACTGCAAATAAAAAAGATGTGTAAGCCCAGCTTAGGGTCCTGGTAAGCTACATTAGACTCTGAGATCCTGGTGAACTCTTGGAGGGCAGAGTTCCCTTTCCTGAGAGCTCTACGGCCAGGGCAGCCATCAAAACCCAACACTGAGGCAGCTCCTCCAAGGTCTGTGGGAACCAGCACGTGGTCAGCTCTTCTGGCTGCAGTACTGCCACCCCCAGGAAGTCATTATAGCATGCTGGGGTAGGAGAGGAAAAGGCTGCTGAGTTTTTGAATGCAAATGTGTTTTGTATGTCTGAGACACTTGATCACTATGAAAGTTGTCTGTCATTGGGCCGTGACTCGAGTTCTGATGTTTCACATGCACTGCTGACCATCATATACAGGCACACCTCAGAGATATTACAGGCTTGGTTCTGGACATATCTGCAACAGGTGTTTTTTAAATATTGCAAATATAGATATTGCAAATATTGCAATAAAGCAAATCACACAAACTTGTGTGTGCACTGGGAAAGCAGTGTGCATAAAACTTACATTTACTATAGTCTACTAAATGCACTATAGCATTATTTCTTAACATACATATATTAATTTAAAAATCTTTTATTGCTAAAAAATGCTAATGATTATCTGAGTCTTCAGTGAGTTGTAATATTTTTTTGCTGGTACACGGTTTTGCCTTGATGCTGGTAGCTGCTGACTGATCAGGGTGGTGGTTACTGAAGGCTGGGGTGGCTGTGGAAATTTCATAAAATAAGACAATGAAATTGCCATATTGATTCACTCTTCCTTTCATGGAAGAATTACCTGGAGCGTGTGATGGTGTCTGACAGCATTTTGAGCACAGTAGAACCTCTTTCGAAATTGGAATAATCCTCTCAAACCCTGTCACTGCTTTACCAACTAAGTTTATAGAATATTCTAAGTCCTCTGTTGTCATTTCAACAGTGTTCACAGCATATTCACTGAGAACAGATTCCTTCTCAAGAAACCACTTTTCTTTGCTTATTCATAAGAAGCAACTCTTCGTCCAGTCAAAATTTTATCATGACATTGGAGTAATTCAGATACATCTTTAGTCTCTACTTCTATTTCCAGTTCTCTTGCTATTTCTGCTACATGTGCAGTGACTTTTCTCCACTAAGGTCTCAAACCTTTTAAAGTCATCCATGAGGGTGGGACTCTACTTTATCCAAACTACTGTGAATGTTGGTATCTTGACCTTTCCCGATGAATCACGAATGTTCCTAATGGCATCTAGAGTGGTGAATCCTTTCTAGAGGGTTTTCTATGTTCTTTGCCAGATCCATTGGAGAAATCACTATCTATGGCAGTGATAGCCAAGTTCTTTAAATAATAAGACTCGAAAGTTGAAATTACTCCTAGATCTGTGGGTTGCAGAATATGGATATTGTGTTAGCAGGCATGAAAAACAACATTGCATCTCCATCAGAGCTCTTCGGTGATAAGGTATATTGTCAATGAGGAGTAATACTTTGAAATAAATCTTTGACTCTGAGTGGTAGGTCTCAACAGTGGGCTTTAAATCTTCAGTAAACCATGGTGTAAACAGATGTGCTGCCACCCTGGTTTTGTTGTTCCATTTATAGAGCACAGGCAGAGTAGATTTAGCCTAATGTTTAAGGGCCCTAGAATTTGAAGAATGGTAAATGAGCACTGGCTTCAACTTAAAGTCACCAGCTGCATTAGCCTTAACAAGCGAGTCAGCCTGTTCCTTTGAAGCTTTGAAATCCGGCATTAACTTTTCTTCTCTAGTTATGAAAGTGCTAGATAGCATCTTCTTCCAGCAGAAGGCTGTTTTTATTACATCGGAAATCTGCTGTTTAGGATAGCCACCTCCATGCCTGATCTTAGCTAGGTCTTCTGGCTAAGCTGCAGCTTCTACATGAGCACTTGCTGCTTCACCTTGCACTTTCATTTTATGGAGACAGCTTCTTTTCAAACTTCATGAACCAACCTTGGCAAGCTTCAAGCTTTTCTTCTCCAGCTTCCTCACCTCTCTCGGCCTTCATAAAATTGAAAAGTGTTAAGGCCTTGCTCTGGATTGGGCTCTGGCTTAAAGGAATGCTGTGGCTGGTTTGATCTGTTCAGACCACTAAAACTTTCTCCGTTATCAGCAATAAGGCTATTTCGTTTTCTTATTATTCATGTGTTCACTGGAGCAGCACTTTAATTTCCTTCAAAAACTTTTCCTTTACGTTCAAAAATGGGGAAATGTTTGGTGCAAGAGGCCTAGCTTTTGGTGTAGCTCAGCTTTCAACACGCCTTCCTCACTAAACTTAATCATTCCTAGCTTTTGATTTCAAGTGAGAGACATGCAACCTTTCCTTTCACTGGAACACTTTGAGGCTATTACGGGGTTATTAATTGGCCTAATTTCACTACTGTTGTGCTCAGGGAATAGGAAGGTCCAAGGAGAGGAAGATAGACGGTGAACGACCAGTGGGTGGAGCAGTCAGAACACACCCAACATTTATCAATTAAGTTTGCCATCTTATATGGGGAGTTTGTGGTGCCCCAAAACAATTACAATAGCAACATCGAAGACCACTGATTACAGACCACTGAATGAGATATAATAACAACAAAGTTAGAAATATTGTGAAAATTACAAAATGTGACAGAGACACACATGTGCACCTGCTGTTAGAAAAATAGTGCTGATAGACTGATTCAGTGTTGCCACAAATCTCTAATTTGTAAAAAATTTAATACCCGTGAAGTGCAATGAAGTGCTGCACAGTGAAACAAGGTATGTCTGTACATAGTGCAGATGTCTGTGGCTGCACTGGTGAAAAAGCGAAACCGCATAATAAATAAAGCAGGTACAGTGAGGCCAACTGGCCAATATAAAGCATCTGGCTAATGGGGCAGGGGGAAAAAAAGAATCAATTAGACCAATGGGCAATGATGAGGGATGATGGTCAGAGACATCTTCCCAGGTACCGTGCTAAGCAATTTTACAGAAATTATCTCATTTACCTCACTCAACAACCCTGTAACATAGACTGTGTTTTTAATCTCACTTAGTAGAAGAAAAACTGAGGCACAGGCTGATGAAATAACTAATATACATCTGATCCCTGGTCCGCCTGTCACCAGGGCCTGGCTATAACCACCGCAGTAGACTCCCCAATGGCCGGCCTTAGTCAGCACATGAGGTGATGTCCTCAGTCCCTTGCATCCACGTGGTAGGGAGACAGTAAGGTGGGGATTCTAGGTTCCCCACCTGCTAGAAGGCCAGGTGAGTGCAAATCACGGTTGCTCTGAGATGCTCTTCTCATCTGGAAGCTTACAGAAGCCGACCCAATTAGAGGCTTCCTTACAGAGTCAAACACTTCTTCTACTCAGGCCTCCTCACATTTAACACAGGGTTGCCTGAAGCAAACATCCTGCAGGTTGGAGGTTCCTCAGGGATAGATGAGGTTCCCTTTGAATTCTAAAGAAAACTGCCCACAGGGCAAGTTGAAGAATGAAAGGTAAGGGGCAACAGTGGGGCTGCTGGGCAGCTGCACACCTGCACTTATGTTGACAGATGCTGCCAAATCGCCCTGCAGCAACTGCTTTCCCAGAGCTCCACTAGAACAGGGGTCTCATACTTTGTGACCTATGACA
Source organism: Cebus imitator (assembly GCF_001604975.1). Taxonomy (NCBI): domain Eukaryota; kingdom Metazoa; phylum Chordata; class Mammalia; order Primates; family Cebidae; genus Cebus; species Cebus imitator. The sequence goes on along the minus strand of NW_016107449.1, from coordinate 4,810,522 downwards.
ATCTGGGAGATCAAAAATGTCATTTTCCATTAGGTAATATTAATGGGAGGGAGGTAACAACATTTAAGACCCTTCCTTTTCAGAAACCTTAATCTCAGGATTGTAGAGTTCAGAGGAAACTGTCTCAATGTGTGTTCTGCCCTGTTATTTGTCTCGTCCAGGAGAGCCTCACCTACAAACCAGGGCAGCTAAGAATGGTGCCTGAGGAGACTCCTTACCTTTTTGGTGAGGGAATCATCTGAGTCTGACGGCATTCGAGTGGAAACATGGAAAATCACTTCCACGGTCGAGGTAGCATAGTAAGGGGCCGTCTGCCCGGTGCTGCCATTGCGCTGAAGGCCACCCATGAACCCACAGTGGGTGGAGAGATCCACCTGACGAAGGTCACAAAGAAGAAAGAGTGAGGATCAAAAATGAGCTGTTCTTTAACTAAGCAGGGCTGTGGATTCAGAAAAAAATAAATTATTTTCATTTTTATATCTTTCTTTCTGATTACAAACAAACGTAATACAAAGTAAGACCAGATTAAAATGTTAAAGGAATAAAAAATATTAAAAATGAAAGTGCTCTATAGTCATACCAACTGAATAAAACCACTGTCAAACTTTTGGTATATATTCTCTAACTTTTTTTTCCCCACCTGTATGTGTAAACTTATGTGTATATATGCATATATGTGTGTGTATACATAGGTTCCCTATTGATGGATTTGTGGGGGTTTCTGCTTCTTCAAATCAGAAAGCACACTCAAAGGAGTGTTTTTCTAAGATGTTGGGTCAAAAGGTACAGATATTTTAAAAAATTCAGCAATCCTTGACAAACTGCCTTTCAAAAAAGGGTTGAACAACCACTTTATACCACTGCTGAAAGTTTACGAGTCATAATTCATTTTAAAGTTATGGCATGAGTGTTCACTTCTTAGTGCCTTTATCCAAAATTTTTAACTTGTCAAAAACTAGTATTCTTTCAGTAAAATACCTATTCTAACACATACGAAAAAAGAAATAGAAGAATCTCTTCTGTGACAAATATAGTAAACACGTACTCTTAAAACTCTAATTGATACTGTATGGCTTAAAATACATTAAGTAATAAATATATTCTATGACAAAGTAGAAGTAGCCTTACTGGTGGAGACAATAGTTTCCTGGAAGTGCAGTAACTCTATTGGACTGACACCTACTTGCCTTCTTAGTAAGTACGTCGTTTTGACTATGATGTTCTCTTACCCTGTCCCCTTTATTACCTCAGTCCCCTTGCTTGCACCGAGCTCTCAAAGGCACCCAGAGAGTTTTTCAGAGCACAGGTACCCAAGAAACTAATAAAAAATAAGCAAATTATTTTAGACATGTTGATTTCCATTTTAACTACTCCTAATGATTTCAGATTCTAGGAATATATTTTCCCTCAGATTTATGTTCCTGGGAGACAGATATGCATGTGTGATATGTGTGTGTGTTTGTATTAATGTATATATGTCTGTATGTCAGAGTATAATTTAATAAAGAAAAAAATAACTTTTTCAACATCAATCATCCTGGGGTCTACCTTAGGGAAATAGGTTGATAGCTAAACCATCATGGCTATTATATTATATTTTCGTTGTAACTTTTGACTTCATCCAACTCTTTCTTCATCTTTCCACCCATCAAGTCATTGATTTCTTCTTCAATCTCCATACTGTGGCCAAAGCCATTGCTTCTCTGCCCACATTTGTCTTCTCTTACTACAAACTGTCTATGGCTGGGAGAGCCCATCTGACTATTGTTCTGATAAAAAGCAAATGAAAAAATATTAAGAGGAAAGTTAAGGGTAAACAAAAGTTCATGTATTAAATACTGACAAGCAACTAACAGTAGATGTCAAATTCAGTAAGTTCTTCAATTCCTGAACTCTACCTATGCTATATTTGAATGCAAACGCTCATGTAAAAACTTACACAATGTCTAGTTTGGATACATCTTTAAACAGTGCTGTCAATAAATACTACTGAATGAAATGCATTACCTCCCATCCAAGTCCAGCAACAAAGTCTTCATATGCTTGGCTTCCTCTTTCATTAGAGAGGATTGAACACTTGTCTTCTTGACCTTCAGCAATGTAAAACACTGCGATTTTGTGTGTCTCACGGCTACAAATTTTTAAATTAAAGGAGTTAGAATTCTTATATATAAAATTTTATCTCACTACTATTAATACCACCAGCATGACTTCTACCACTGAGTTTACATTTACTGGAGAACCTGCTAGAGGTCAGTCACTGTTCTAAGATGGTTTGACACATGGTCTCATTTATTCTTCACAACCATGCTAAAGAAATGAGTATTCTTATCACCTCCCTAGCTGGGTGGTTGAAAGGAGGCACAGAAAGTGTAACAAAAAGCACACCCAGCAAGCAGGGGATGGGAACTGTGGCAAGGCCATCTGCTTTCTGAGACCACATCCTCAGACATAAGATATACTGACTGAGCAGCATGTTGGGGCACGCCATTTGGTAAGTTCTCTGTTTTTGGTAAAAAAAAAAAAAATCTTTTACAGTATTTATACAAATTGTGAATAGATCTTTGTGACCGTCCATATTTAACTCTACATTTTAAGGCTACTGGGTGGCTCTGTAATTGGAACTATAGAATATGCCAAGGTCTTATGAGAAAAAGAATATCCTTCCAAGCAGAAGACACTTAGGTATTATCTTCATGAAGGGGTGTACCAACTCCTGTGCTCTGACTGTTCTGAGGGTGCCTGACAGGGTGGACAGCTATTCAGGGAAACCCCTTTTAGCCATATAAATCCTTCATCTGCTTGTTCCAGATAGATATTGGATTCTCTGGTATTAAATCAAGAAAATACGATGTGCACTTTGAAAAAGGAAGCCCTATCATTTTCTCTTTTGCACATCTAGCACATCCCTTTGCATACAGTAGGTACGCAGTTAAATCTCTGTTACACTGAGCAGAGATATGGTGATACATTTGAATGCATTAATAACAAATTTCTAAAAATTATACCCTGGAGTAAGGTGACAAAATACCAGGATCTATACCAAGCATTTGGTGATAGTTTAGAGATGAAAACACTGTTCTCATTCAAATGAAGCTTTAATTATGAATCATTCATTCCCTAGCCCAATCATCCAAGAGTTTTGGGTTTTTAAAAGTTCTGATGTCCACTTCCAGAGCAGTTCCACCTTTTTCCTCTTTTTACACTGCACTCTGATAAATCTCTTAGGAATAATTATAAAGTACTTAGACACAAATATTTTTCTGTCAAGTTGTTTAATATTTCAACATTGTAATTTGACTAGATATCATATTGGTGGAATTGGGCTCCATATTTCAACAAATTCTCTAAGATTTCCTTTTGCATGAGTTATTTCTCTACTTAATAAGCAGAACTAATTGACTTTCAATTAAAATTTATACAAATAACTGGAGGAAGAGAGTTCTCTCCTTTTATTCAGTTAGATAGCTTATTCACTTCCCCCATAGTTTATATGTAATAAACATACTTAGAAGAAGAATTAGAAAATACAGAAAAAAAAAGAGAAGAATAAAAATCACTTGCAATTTCAACAGATAAGCAAAGAACATAGCCACTACACCATTTTAGGATACACTTTTGCATGCATATATGAGAAGTTACCACATTCTGCTTTACAACAGATTTTTTCACTTAAAATATTTGCAAACACTTTTTATTATGGTAAAATATACATATCATAAAATTCACCATTTCAACCATTTTTTAGTATGAACACGTTTATATCATGTGCTTCTACAACAAAGGTTTAATGATTGTAACATTCCATTATATTAATATGTCATAGCCCAAATCCTCATTTAGGTTGCTTCCATTTTAAAAGACATTTTCACGTTATCTTTAATACACCCTTAAAGATAATCTTTAATGTTTTTAATCTTTTTGCAGTATCTTTTTTTTTGAGACAGTCTCACTTCATCACCCAGGCTGGAGTGCAGTGGCATGATTTCAGCTCACTGCAACCTCTGCCTCCCGTGTTCAAATGATTCTTGTGCCTCAGCTGTCCCACTAGCTGGGACTACAGATGCATGTCACCACATGCCACCATACCTGGCTAATTTTTGTTTGTATTTTTTGTAGAGACAGGGCTTTGCTATGTTGGCCAGGATGGTCTTGAACTCCTGATCTCAGGTGATCACCTGCCTCAGCCTCCCATAGTGTTGACTTTATAGGCTTGAGCACCATGCCCAGCTATAATATCTTTAATATGTCCTTAAAATAAATTTAGACAGCTTGTCCTCACACAGAAGGAAGCCCTGAAATTGCCACACCATTCACTGCCCTGAGGAATGGGCAGGGGACATCAATAGCCTAGAATCTGACTAGCTTAGTCCAAGAGCTATAAAAATTTGGGCATTTGGATAATAACAAACCACAACCTATGACCTAAAAGACTGCCTCTTTCAACAAAGGTGGAGAAGTATAGTTATTCAGTTTCTATCTGCAGGTCTCTCCACATATGTAAAAATCCTCAGCATTTAATTTTTCTTTGTTTTATCAACTTTACATACACACACAAAAAAATCTCAGGTTTATCTAAATGTTTTTTTATTCTCCTTAAAAATCTAAGCTTTTTCCATTGCAGCTGTTCCTAAGTCCTTGAGCCCTCACTAACTCAAGGTGGGAGCACAAGAGAGCTAAGCCTGAATGATGAGCTGACCAATGTGAGTGTGAGGAAAGATGACCTTTAGTTGTAAACATTCATCAAATTTCACATCCTCCAAAATGTTAGTACGTAGAAAGCCTGCTAGGATGCAGAAGCTGTGTCCGGCTTTATTAGAGCCATGCTTTTGAAATGGTAATTAGCAACTTCAACAGCACTTCACATCCATAAGAAGCACACCAGTGCATGAAGGAGCAGGTAATTCAGGAACACACATACATGAAATCAACAATCTCCCTTTCCTCATTAGAATACACTGTTCTTTCTTATTAGGAATACACCAGAATAGCTCAGTTTCCTTGTGCTGTCACATGAAAAAGCCAAAGAAAAGCATGATTTTAATATCCACCTCCCCATGTGGTGGCAAGGGGGCATTTATATCTAAAAGGGAAGCCACTGTGATTTGTACGTACATTCATCATAGCATTTTCAGTGTCCAGACCATAGTGAAAGATGGCCTCAACTTTTCCAGGGAACATGTTAAGAAGGAACTATATGCAGCAAGAGTAGTGAGATAAATTGATATCAGAATTAAACAGAAATGTTCTGACTGAAAGTTGACAGACAAGGTATTTTCTTACCTGCTACCTGACCAAAATATAGGGCAGTCTAGATTTCTCGTAGCTGAAGAGTCCCAGACTTATTTCTAGTTTCTTCAAAAACAACCTTGAAAATACCCTTCACCATAAAATAAGTTGATACCCGTTTGATGTCAAGAAGACACTAAATCCAGGAGTTGGGGTTTTAAGTGAAGGTTGATCAAGGGGTAGGGGACTGCCACTCAGTTATTCAAAGCTGTATTTCGCTGCAACAGTACCCCAGGGAGCTAATCAATTGTACCTCATGCAACTAAAGTGCATTAACACTCAACAAATTGACCGCAATTACATGATACCAAGTATTCACTTAATACTGAGAAGCATGGAATAATTCAGCATATGCTTAAAAAGCTCAGTGTGGAACCCAAATGACTGCTTATTTATTACTGAAGGAAGGAGGGAGAGGATCGTGAACCCCTGAGTTCTTCAAAATAAATTCCTCACAAAATTTCCATAGAGAAGTTGATCTATGTTCCTCTAGAGAAAAGGAATCACAAGAAGAATCAGGAAATGGAATACAGTGAAGGGTAAGCTGAGAAATGGCAGTTCAGGTTTTTCATAATGACTTTTAAAAATTACTCAAATTCAAATCTTATACTGTTTCACCTAATAAATCAAGAAACAAAGACATTTAAAATGGCAATGGAGCTGTAGCAGGCTTCTGGACAGAGAACGGCTCTTTTACTCAGGTAAAACTACAAATGAATATTTTAATTCTGTGTTTTTAAAAAAATGTCTGTATATTTCTTGATACTGAAATATTTATCACTCTCCAGAGAATAGTAAAGCCACCTAGGAGAAAAGGCCCTCATATTCCCTTCTAAGAGTACTTCAGGTTCGAACAGCCATCCTGTCACATTCTCAAGACTTGGAAACATACATGAAATAGTTCATGCCTTTACATGTGTGTAGCTATGGAGATGCAATTAGGGGTCCTGAGTAACTAGAGAGACAGGTGGGAAAGTAGAAGAGTAAAGAAGAGAAAAGAATAAAAGAAAAGAAAACTTATGCCCTTCTGATTCTGACAAAACTTATGCCCTTTTTATCAATACAAACAAATCCATCTTAATACCACATGCCTCTGAAGGATGGAAACAATACATAGCCGTAAGTTTAATATTATTTCATCTACTCAGTTCTTAATGACATTACCAATGGACTTTTCTGAAATATAATCTTCTAAGTGTTTAAAAAAAAATTCCAACTGGACTTTATTAGTTGGGTCTATACACAATTCAAGAATTCAAAACACCAAAGGAGAATCACAGTTGTGAAGGTGATATGCAAATAATAGTGACATGAACCAAGAGTTTGCTTGAAAATAAAATGTAAGCATGTATCACTTTGAGATTTGATCAAAACTCTAAAATAAACAACAAAACCATCACAATGCCACTGAAACACACACGATGGTGAAAATATTAATTCAGCAGGCCATAACCCATCACTGTAAGTGCAGGCAGGAGAAGCTCATGCCTTAAAAGGGAATCATGACAGTGGATGAATGAAGGATTTAATGAATGGAATAAAGAGCTCTAGTAATTATCTGAAATGCTAGGACACGACTTTGTAAAGATAAAGCTGGGCTCTGTTATTTCCTTTCCTCCTTCTTACTTCTCAGCCGGCAACTGCACCACCCTCTAAAAACATATAGGTCAAAATAGATTTAAAAATTTATGAGTTAATGAGTAGTAAGAAAAATGTAGTGAATAAAATATAGGGTGAAGAGCTGAAAAATAAACTTAAGGAAAACAACCTGAATTTTTCATATGAAAGCTGACAGAATTTTCATATGAAAGCTGACAGAATATAGGATATTTCTAAGGGGAATAAAAGGAAAAGAAGGTTTGTTTTTTTTTTTTTTAAGAGTTTGGTTTAAAAACTAAAGATTAAGGAAGCACCTTATTCTCTTCAAAACTTTGAAACATCTGTTACGTACCAACTACTATACTTATTCTTGACTTAGATGATTTTGGAAACATACATTCCCCAAATCAAACACTTTTCATAGTTCTGAGATCATCTTTAGAAATGCTTCTGAAGTAGTACAGAACAGGGCTGGATCTGAGAGTCTGATCAGCTTTGGAGAATGAGGCTTATTAACAGAGAATTATTAATTACAACATGCTGGTTTTAACCTTTCCAACACTATGAAGCCACAAGTACAGAATGGTAGTGCCTTGGTATACAGCATGGATTTTGAAGTCAGACTCACTTGGCTTTAGATAATACGGTGTGAGCAACCACAGGCTGTTTAACCTAGGTAAACTTTTTCTTCATCAAAAAGAGGTGGTTGCAGAGATCAAATGAGAATAAATTTCTACTGGCAGCCACAAACAAAGATAATCAAAAGTACAGATTAGATGGGAGTGGTGACCTCTTTTCAGTGTATCAAACATGAAAGTTTATTCCTTATAGTAAAAAACACCAATGGTATGGCGTGCACAAATGTCACTGGATGCTAGGTTACAGAACTACCCTTGGATGTCTCAGTAAGTGCATTCATTTCTGCAGTTGTATCTGTTATCTAAGCATACCCACAGACAAACAGGAAAAAAGTAGTCTGATATACTTTTACATACCACTGGCGGGAGTCCAAATTTTTTAGCTCTCTCAATAATTTTGAATTTTTCTTCAACAGATGAAAATTCTTCCTATAAAGAAAAAAGGATGGAAGAAAAAACATGTGATTATGGAACCATTTTGCTGCTTTTCAATCAGTTATTTAATAAACATACCTACCATTCATCCTCTATGACCTCACTCACAAAAGATTTGTGATAGAAACCTACAGAATGAACTCCATCTTCCTTAAGACATACAAAGGTATAAAAATTCTTCCAGCATTCCATTACTAACCAGTGACACAGATGGCTCTTTGGTGAGTGTGTGACTTGTTTGCATGTTCCTGTGTCTGTTTCCAGTGTCAGCTCTACTGTGAATCCCTTTTCTCCACTTCTGTTCTTAAAAACTCCATTCCACTATTAGGGTCAAATCCACCCCTTTCCACAAAGTCTTCTCCATTGCTCTGTACTTCCCATCGGATTTAATCATTACTCTTGAACTCCTGTGTCATTCCATCCTATATCAGAGTTGTATCAAATCTACCTCCCACATTAGACCTAAGGTTAGACTGTGGCTTATTCACCTTTGTAGTTCACTTGCATCTTGCATGAAGGCAGAAATAATAATGGACAGAGCAGTAATTACACACACACACAAACACACACACACACACGCTCTCTTTCTCTCTCTCTCTCTCTCACTTTCTCTCTGCTTGATATCCTTTAAAATATGCAACAGATGTTTGGAATTCAATCTGTGTAACAGTACAGCATAATTTCATTTCAAGTTTTAATTTAGTAGCAGAAAATAGGCTGCAAATGTTAAAACAGAGAAAAATCTCCATTCTCTCTTCTTCTCCAATCTTTCCAATCTTTTCTTCTTCCCCAACTGCAAACTGACAGAAAGGACAATTACATGAAAATAATGATAAAATAGCTGGAGGTCTATGTGGATTGTTACCTTCTGTCCCAAGAATTCATTCCCAAGTCATCAAGCAACAACCTGCAGAAATAAAAGGGTCCTCGGGGCTCCACTGGGGATGGCTGCCCTTGGCTGGTGACTTTCATTGCAGAATCAAAGTTATGACTCTGGACACACTCATCTTCCTGAGCATTTTGGCGCAAAATGACCTCGATGATTTCCTTCTCTTGGTCATAGTTCATGCCACATGGGGGTAGGGAAGGTTCATTTAGATTTAGCTGTGATGGTAAAAGGCATTCAGGACTTGTGTGGCCAATGTTTTCAAGTAATTTGTCAAGAACATCATCTCCTTCCTCAACTTGAGAAGAGTCCTTCTGAGGTCCAAATGTGTGAGGATGCCAGCCTGAAATCAGAAATGAAGGATTTCTTCCACTGCGTGCTAAGCAGCCTTCCAAAGGTCCGTATAAAACCTTACCATCCCAAGAGTACTTCCCTGAGATATCCCTCACAATTACTCTCACATCAGAGAGAGAGCCCACTGGTGATCCACCTGCCGGTCCTTCTGTGGGTGTCTGAAGGTAGGAGATGAGGGTACTTTCGTTAAATACAAACAGCTGCAGGTTTGGGCTTCTGAACACCTCAGAGGACAGCTCGGAGCCTTCTACATGGGCATTGTCGTGGTTCTCGCTGACAAGGCTGTGCAGTATGGCAGGGCCCCCACTGAGGGGGTAGTGCCCCAGGTGGTTCACCAGGTGGGCCATCACCATTCGAGCAGTCAAAGGGATCAATTCCAAACTTCTTCTCTTCTTCTCTGTAAACAGCAGTAAAGAAACATAAAGAGTCAGTGGTGAATGAAGATGAAAACGCAACACCTTTTTCTGGGGGGCAGGGGGTGGCTCCAAGATGGTAGATTACAGGCTTTTAGTGTGCCTCGGCCACTTAGAAATAGCAAGATAGTGCAAAAAGATCAACTCTCTGAGCTTTAATTCAAGAAGGAAAATGGGAATCTACTGGAATCATGAAGGATGATCCAGATCTTAGGGAGGACCACACAGGCAAACAGCCCCTGTGATGCCATCCAGCTGAAAAACAGTGAGTGAAGCCCCAGTACACGAAAGAGAAAGAGTCTCCCTCTGTAATTTACCTGTCCACGGGGGATCTAACCAACCCCGGCCAAGGCAGAGAATGATGTTTCTCCCAAGCCCCAGAGCTATCTTGGGGAGGGGCTTGGAGGTGCTAAGAGGAAAAGACACCAGAAAAAGCCACAGGCATTTCCTAGACCTGGGACTGAGAGATTGGAGCACTTGCTCTGGAGTGGGGTAGGGACTTCCACAGCCAGAACTGTGTAACATGCCCTAGCAGTAGGCACTGAAATTGTGCTCTTCACTACTGCAGGCTTGGGGTGGGAGAAGAGAGCTGCTACAGCTAAAGTTTCTCCTAGGCTATGAGACTTGCAACCAGGGCCAGTTCAGCAATGTAGAATCTGTCTGCATGTGTCATTGCTGTGTGCACCAGGCTGCTCTCCTGAGATCGTGGTGCAGCAGGGCCCTCTCTGTTCCACTCTCAGGCAGGACTATAGGCAGTAAAGGCAGATGCTTTCCTAGACTGGCAGCCTGAGCTGCCCCAACCTTCCTGTGTAGCATCATCATGTAGTGGGGCCCTCTCCACTCCACGCCTAGGCAGATCTCCACGCATTCAGAGCACCTACTTGCCTGGACCAGCAGCCTGAGCCATGCTATCCTTCCTGTACATAAATTGTGGTGCAAAAGGGCCCTTTCTGCTCCATACCCAAGCAGATTCTCCAGACATTCAAAGCACCTGCTCACTTGGACTGATAGTCTGAGTTGCTCCACCCCTTATGTAGAGATCTGGAGGAGCGGGGCCCTCTCTGCTTCATGCTCAGGCAGGTCTCCAGGCATTGAGAGCTCCTGCTTGCCTGGTTTAGCAACCTGAGTGTCCCTATCCCTCCTCTGCAGAAATCCTGGTGCAGGGGGACCCTCTCCACGCCCAGACAGATCTCCAGGTATGTGGCACACTTCCTTGCCCAGATTGGTGGCCTGAGCTGCCACACCCTTCCTGTAGAGATCATGGTGCAGTGGGGCCCGTTCCACTCCATGCCCAGGCAGATCTCCAGGCATTCAGAGCACCCACTCACCTGAATCAGCAGACTTAGCCAGTTTGCCCTTCCTGTGCAGACACCATGGTGAAGTAGGGTCCTCTCCACCCCATGCCCAGGCGTATCTCCAGGCAGTTGCAGGGCCTGCTTATCTAACTTACCAGCCTGAGCCACCCAACCTTTGTTTTGCGGAGACTGTAGAATAGCAGGGCCCTTTGCACCCCAAGCCCAGGCAGACTTATAGGCACCTGGAACACCCAAACTCACTCCCCTGATCAGGAGTTTAGGCTGTCCCTCTGCCTATGCAGAGAACTAGGGGCCAGGGAAATTTCCCAGCTCCATGCCTAGGCACACCACTGGGTACCTGACGGCCACTCACTTGATCCTCCCTCAGCACTGGTGCTTGTGCCCAACACCAGGGCACCTGTCCTGATCCATCTTGCCCCCTGCCCACCCAGAGTTATGCAGGGAGCTCAGACTACTGTGCACTCCATGGATCACCCCATTGCCTGAGGCAACAAGAGTTTCTCTTGGTAAACAAGGATCAAGTATATACCTAGCCACATTGGCCACAGCCAGCTTTTACCTATAAACACCATCTACTGGCTTGTAAGTCAAATTGCACAGCCTAATATAAAACTTGCTGACAAAAGTGCATAGGGCTATGGAAACAAATCCAGAAGATGGCAGGTTGGAGGCAGTGTTAGCATCCCCCTCCCACTGGGAAGGACAGAATAGTGTACAGAGATTCACACTGTGAGCTTTTTTCCAAGGAGCAATACAGAAACTCAACAGGAAAACCACAAGAATCCATAGACCCTTTGAAAGAAGCAGCAGGCTGGCTGGGCATGGTGGCTCATGCCTATAATCCCAGCACTTGGGAGGCTAAGATGTGGGTGGATCACAAGGTCAGGAGTTCGAGACCAGTCTGGCTGACATGGTGAAACCCTGTCTTTACTAAAAATACAGAAAATTAGCCAGGTGTGATGGTGTGTGCCTGTAATCCCAGCTACTCAGGAGGCTGAGGCAGGAAAATCCC
>NW_016107449.1:4720720-4798369 GCF_001604975.1 Cebus imitator | reverse complement strand
ACTGCAGTCTACTCTATGAGACAGGTGAAAAACTATAAATCCTCAGAGTGCGAGTGGGGAGAGACTACCTTCAGAATACACATCCCCATGAGGGAATCTGAAAATCCAGGCCATGGGAGAAGGCCTTACCCGTACCCAGAGCTGGAACTGCTTAAGGGAGTGGTGAGAAACATAAAAGCAGAAGTAGCAGCAGGAAATGCCTTGCAGGCATTCCCAGTTCCCAGCATGGACCAAGGGAAGCCATACCTAAATATATCTCACAGGGACCTTGGGGAAGCCAGCCAACTACCTTAGAAAGGGGTTACAGAATGAAAGATGCTCCTAACTGAATTTCATGATATAATCTTGAGCAGGAATGAACTCTCTTGACTAGAATCCAGGGGGCAGGGACTTGCATTGCAGATACATCTGTTTCATGGGCAGACAGGAGGGGCACAGGTGGGAAAGCTTATAGTTTGGAGCAGGTCTGGGTTCTGTGTGCAAACTGCCTGGATCTAAACCTGGTGCTGCTAATGGAACACTGAGGGAGTGAAATCGGCCTTGCCAACTGCATGGGAGTTGGGTGAGGCTTACTGCTGCCTGCTACTGTCCACTCCCACTATACACTCTTCTGTGCAGCAGAGGCAGTTATACGACCCTCTGCAACATTATCCCAGCTGCCTGAGAACCACCCCCTGACCCTTAAAGGAGCCATGGTTGGCCTCACTTAAGAAGAGTCAGAGTACAGACCTGCTCAACCCTATCCCTACCTGGTAACCTGTACCCGCCCTGGTAACTTAACACAAAGAACATAAACTTGTGGGAGCTCTACAGCGCTGCCCATTGCCTCAGAAACCATATTAATTCCCCGAGGCAATTTAGGACCAGCTCAAATCCCACAGCTAGTACTGCAGCTCGTGCTCTCTTCCAAGCACCACCTCTTGGCTGGAGGCTAGCTGATGCAGTCCACTACATCTACAGGTAGAATAACACTATGCCCAGGAAGGCGAAAATGGCTGCATGACTTCAGCTATCACCAGTGCCTATAATACTCTAGCCATCAGAGGTCCTGAGCCTGTCCATGTGAAAGTTAACTACAATTAAAACCAGCATTCAAGAAAGCCAGCACACTAAGCACATCTATAACCAAGGATACTCACAGAGTCTACGTCACTCCCCTGCTACCACCAGAGCTACTGCTGGTATCCACTCCTGGGAGACTTGAAGACAGGTCACATCACTGGATCAATTGCAGACATTTCCCAGCGCCAGCCTGGCGTGTGGCAGCCCTACTGGGTGGCTAGACCCAGAAGAGCAACAGCAATCAATTTAGTCTGGCTATGAGGAACTCCTATTCCTAGGGGAAGGGGGAGAGCACCACATCAAGGGAACACCCCACAGGACAAAAGCATTTGTACAGCAAACCTTGAATCCCACGTCTTTCTGCGGGTGGAAAGTTTCCTGCAGCAGAGACACAACTGCAGTTCTGGATGCACAGGGAAAGTCTGCACCTCTACCCCAACAGGCAGGCAGCCTGCATGCTTGTGAAAGGCTGTGGAGAAGGGGTCCTCGTTCCTCACCTTGTCCACCACCACAGACATAGCTAGAACTTCTCCCATGGGAACTCAGCATGAATGCACCTATGGAGAGCCCTCCTGGAACAATTCAGGGTGACTGCATCCCCACAGGAGAAGCACTTTCTAGGTTCAGGCTTGCACAAAAGGCAGAGTCACAATTCCTTTCTATATGGAATATCAACATCCCTCATTCCTACAGATGAAAAGAAGTGCCTGTCTGAGGTGAATAGCTGAAATATTAGGATAGAAGTAAGGCTGGGAGGTGGATAACTTTCTTGCTGGCCTGACAGGTGAGCTGAGTTAGTTCCCACTCTTCACCCTGATAAAACTCAGTGCATCTAACTGAGAGATCCCCTAGCTACCTTCACCAGGGCTAGGGCCTTGGCCCACCATTGGGTATTGTATCTAACCACCTGCTTTAGCTGTAACTGGTTTATATCTAGGGATACTTCCCCTACTGGCCTGAAGCCTGGATAATCAACAGAGTAAATAGAATACTGGGGAAAAATTAAACAAATAAAAAGTGCATGCCATGGGGGAATGAGATAAGCTTCAAGAGATCCTTGCCATTCCAACTCCACAGTATACAATGAAATTGCCCACACACTGAGTACTCACTACAATCAGCATCTGAGAAAGTAAGCATACAAAGGCTCTGTATAACCAAGAAGCTCATAGAGAATCTTCACCCCTAAAAGCAGCAAAATCAAATTAGGCTATAATAAACTATAAACATTAAAGTCACATCTTTAAGAGGGGGAAAAAGAAATTAAAAAATAAATACAGTCAAATAGAAAATAAATTCAAGAACAATTTGAAGAAACAATCTACACAAATGAGAAGGAACCAGAATATACAGGTAGTATGACAAAACAGGGTTCAAAAGATCACACTTGCTCCCCAGCAATGATCCAAACCAAGATGAAATCTTTGAAATACCAGATAAAAAATTTAGAAGGTTGATTACTAAGCTACTCAAGGAGATAAAAGACAACAGTGAAAAGCAACATAAAGAATTAAAAAACAAAATTCAGGATATGAATAAAAAATTTTCCAGAGAGATAGATTTTTTTCATTCAGGATATGAATGAAAAATTTTCCATAAAGAAAAACCAATCTGCAGAAATGAAAGACACAGAGAAATATAAAATGCAGGGGGAGAAGTTTCAACACTAGACTAGAACAAGTAGAAGAAAGAATTTCAGAGCTCAAAGACAAGGCTTCCAAATTAACCCAATCTAACAAAGATAAAAGGAATTAAAAAAAAATGAAAAAAGTCTCCAACAAATATGGAGATTACATGAAATGGCCAAACCTAAGAATACTTGATATTCCTGAGAAAGAAGAGAAGGTCAAATGTGTGAAAAACTTATTTGAGGGAATAATTGAGGTAAAATTACCTGGCTTTGCTATAGATTTAGATATCTGAATACAGGAAGCTCAAAGAACTCCTGGGAAATTCATTACAAAAAGATCATCACCAAGGCACATAGTTATCATGCAACCTAAAGTCAACATAAAGGAAAGAATTCTAAGAGCTGTGAGACAACAGCATCAGATAATCTATACAAGAGAACCTATCAGACTAATAGCAGATTTCTCAGCAGAAACCTTGCGAGCTAGCAGGGATTGGGGTCCTGTCTTTCGTCTCATTAAGCAGAATAATTGTCAGATAAGAATTTTGTATCTTGAAAAACTAAGCTTCATAAATGAAAGAAAAATAGTCTTTTTCAGACAAACAAATGCTGAGGAATTTGCCACTAGCAAACCAGCCCTACAAGAAATGCTAAAACAAGTTCTAAATCTTGAACAAAGAGTTCGATATGCATCAAAATAGCATAAATCTCAAAGGGCCTATAAAACAAAACAATAACATAATAAAAAAGTATCTAGATAAGCACTAATATGGTGAATAAAACAGCACCTCACATCTCAATGTAAACATTGAATATAAATGGCCTAAATCCTCCACTTAAAGATACAGATCAGCAGAATGGATAAAAAAAACACACCAACCAAATATCTGCTGTCTTCAAGAGACTTGCCTAACACAAAATGATTAATATAAGCTCAAAATAAAAGTGTGGAAATAGTGCTAGGAAAACTGGCAAGTCACATGTAGAAGAATGAAACTGGATCCCTATCTCTCACCTTACACAAAAATCAACTCAAGACAGATCAAAGACATAAATCTAAGACCTGTGTGATGGCTAATACTGAGTGTCAACTTGATTAGATTGATCCTGAGTGTGTCTCTTTTGTGAGGGTGTTGACAAAAGAGATTAAGATTTGTGTCAGTGGGCTGGAAAAGGCAGAACCACCCTTAATCTGGGTGGGTACAATCTAATCAGCTGCCAGTGTGGTTAGAATATAAGCAGGCAGGAAAATGTAAAGAGAAACTGGCCTAGCCTCCCAGCCTACATCCTTCTCCTGTACTCAGTACTTCCTGTCCTCAAACATTGGACTCCAAGTTCTTCAGTTCTGGAACACACACTGGCTCTTTTTGCTCCTCAGCCTGCAGATGGCCTATTGTGGGACCCTGTGATCATGGGAGTTAATGCTTAATAAACTTTCATATATAAATATTCCATTAGCTCTGTCTCTAGAGAACTCTGACTAACACAACCTAAAACCATAAAAATTATAAAAGATAATATTGGAAAAACTCTTCTGGACATTGGCTTAGGAAAAGAATCCATGACTAAGACCCCAAAAGCAAATGCAACACAAACAAAAATAAATAAATGGTACCTAATTAAAAAGGTTCTGCAGAGCAAAAGAAACAGAAAAAGAAAAAGAAAAAGAAATAATCAGCAGAGTAAACAGATAACCCACAGATTAGGAGAAAATATTCACAAACTATGCATCCAATGAAGGACTAGTATCCAGAATTTACAAGGAATTCAAATCAGTAAGAATAAAATAAATGATCCCATCAAAAACTGGACAAAGGACATGAATAGACATTTCTCAAAAAAAAAAAAATACACAAACAGCCAACAAACATGTGAAAAAATTTTCAACATTACTAGTCATCAAGGAAATGCAAATCAAAACCACAATGAGATACCACCTTACCCACGCAAAAATGATCATAATTAAAAAGTCAAAAAACTATAGATGTTGGCATGGATGTATCGAAAAGGGAATTCTTTTACACTGATGGTGGGATTATAAATTAGTACAAACACTATGGAAAACAGTATGCAGATTCCTAAAATGTTAAAAGTAGAATGACCATTTGATCCAGCAATCCCACTACTGGGTATCTACTCAAAACAAAAGAAATCATTACATGAAAATGACACATGCACATGCATGTTTATAGCAGCACAATTTGCAATGGCAAGGATATGGAACCAACCTAAGTGCACCCTGACATATGAGTAGATAAAGAAAATGTGGGATACATAAACCATAGAATACTACTCAGTCATAAAAAGTAATGAAATAATGTCTTTTGCAGCAACCTGGACAAAATTGGAGGCCATTATTCTGAGTGAATTAACTTAAGAATGGAAAATGAAATACCATATATTCTCTCTTATAAGTGGGAGGTAAGCTATGAGGACCTATAAACATACACAGTGACATAATGAACTGTGGGGTCTTGGGGAGGGGAAGGGGTGAAGGATAAGAGACAAATTATTGCTACACTGTACACTGCTCAGGTGATGGGTACACTTTAGTGGTGAAATCTCACAATTCACCACTAAAGAAATCATCCATGTAACCAAAAACCATCTGTCTCTCAAAAACTCATGAAATAAGAAAAAAAAAATTAAAGCAAAATAATAATAAAGATGCAAAGTCAAAAGACCCTACCCAGCGTACTCTACAGTCACATCCCCTAGGAAGGGAGAAAGAGAAATAAAGAAAACCAATAATATTATAGGGAAAGAAAGAAAAAGAAAAAAATCCTACATGCATGAAAATAATTTCAAAAATTAGAAATGCCAGCATCTGTAGATGAGAAGGATCCAGTGCAAGAATTCTAGCACCATGAAAAATCTGAATATAGTGACACCACCAAGGTATCACAGTAGTGCTCAAGAAATGGTCCCTAACCAAAATGAAAACTCAGAAATGGTAATAAAGAATTCAAGGCATTGACTGCAAGGAAGCCCAATGAGATCCAAAACAAGGTTGAAAATCAACACAAAGAAATATCTGAAAGAAATCCAGAATATGAAGGGAGAGATGAATACCTTTAAAAGAAATTAATCAGAGCTCTTGGAATGAAAAAACTCACTTAAAAATTTTCAGAATACAATCAAAAGCATTATAAATAAATTGAACCAAGCAGAAGAATTTCAGGGCAGGAGAATTGTTCTTTGGAACTAACTCAGTCAGATTAAAAAAAAAGTAAAAATAATTTTAAAAACTAAACAAAGTATTCAAGGAATATGGGATTATGTAAAGCAACCAAATGTACAAATTACTGGCATTCCTGAGAGAGAAGGTGAGAAAGTAAATCTTGGAAAACATATTTCAGGGAAAAATTCAAGAAAATTTCCCTATCTATCTAGAAAGGTAGACATCCAGATACAAAAATCCAGAGACCATCTGCCAGATACCATGTAGTCACCAGACTTTCCAAAATCAACAGTAAAGAAAAATGTTAAAGGAAGCTAGAGAAAGAGGCTTGAACACATACAAAGGGAGCCCCATCAAGTTAACAGGGGACTTCTCAGCAGAAACCTTATAAGCCAGGAAAGATTGGTGGCCTACTTTCGGTATTTTTTTTTTTTTTTGAGACAGAGTTTCACTCTTGTTACCCAGGCTGGAGTGCAATGGCACAATCTCGGCTCACTGCAACCTCCGCCTCCTAGGTTCAGGCAATTCTCCTGCCTCAGCCTCCTGAGTAGCTGGGATTACAGGCACGCGCCACCATGCCCAGCTAATTTTTTGTAGTTTTAGTAGAGATGGGGTTTCACCATGTTGACCAGGATGGTCTCGATCTCTTGACCTCGTGATCCACCCGCCTCGGCCTCCCAAAGTGCTGGGATTACAGGGTTGAGCCACCGCNGCAATTCTCCTGCCTCAGCCTCCTGAGTAGCTGGGATTACAGGCACGCGCCACCATGCCCAGCTAATTTTTTGTAGTTTTAGTAGAGACAGGGTTTTACCATGTTGACCAGGATGGTCTCGATCTCTTGACCTCGTGATCCACCTGCCTCGGCCTCCCAAAGTGCTGGGATTACAGGCGTGGGCCACCGCGCCCGGCCGGAATTTTTTTTTTTAAAGAAATTCTGACCAAGAATTTCATATCTTGCAAAACTAAGCTTCATAAGCAAAGGAGAAATAAACTCTTTTCCAGATAAGCAAACACTAAAGGAATTCATTACCACTAGACCAACCTTATAAGAGATCCTTAAGGACCATCCACAGATACCTATATCCACTCTTCTTTACACAGACAGGAGAAAAATACATATAGAAAGACATTACAAACAGACACACAGAACATATGACCCATATTGATCAACAGTCCCAAACTTTCTTAAATTAGTCTGGTAATTTGTTACAGTAGCAACAGAAAACTAATACATATGTATTTGATCTAGTCCATCCTATTGTATTCAAAAACTCTTGGATTCAGGAGGCAGGATTTGTATCCTAGCGGGATACAAATCTAGGTTCTGTGCTTACTATGTAACCTTGGTCAGTAACTTAATCTCACCATGCCTGAGTTTTCTCATCTGTAAAAAGGGATGACAACAGTGCCTATCAAATTAACAGCGAGGTTTAAATGAGTTAATATAGAAATGCTTCAAATAATGTCTGGTCCATGGTAAGCACATTATAGGGCATTAGTTATTTTTGAAGAAACTCTTTTAAATAAGAACAACAAATCCTCAACAAAATACTAGGAAACCAAATCCAACAGCACATCAAAAATTAATTCACCCCCATCAAGTAGGTTTCATTCCTGGGATGCATGGTTGGTTTAACATATGCAAATCAACAAACGAGATTCACCACATAAACAGAATTGGAAGAAAAAACCATATGACTATCTCAATAGATGCAAGGAAAGTTCTCAACAAATGTATCTTCATGATAAAAACCCTCAACAAACTAGGCACTGAAGGAACATACCTCAAAATAATAAGACCCATCTAAGAAAAATCTACAGCCAACATCATATTGAAAATGCAAAAGCTAGGAGCATTGTCCTTGAGAACTGGAACAATACAAGCATGCACACTCTCACCACTCCTATTCAACACAGTACTTAAAGTTCTTGCCAGAGCAATCGGGCAAGAGAAAGAAATAAACGGCATCTAAATAGGAAAAGAAGTCAAACCTTCTCTTTGTGAACAATATAATCCTATACCTAGAAAACCCTGAAGACTTCATCAAAGCCCCCTGGAACTGACAGATAATTTTAGTAATGTTTCAGGATACAAAGTCAATGTACAACATTCACTAACATTTCTATATACCAATAATGTTCAAGCTGAGAACCAAATCAAGAATGCAATTCCATTTATCATAGCCACACACAATAAATAAAATACCTAGGAATACATTCAGCCAAGGAAAAGGAAGAGCTCTACAAAGAATACTACGAAACACTGCTGAAAGGAATCACAGATGACACAAACAGATGGAAAAACATTCCATGCTCATGGACTGGAAGAATCAATATTGTTGAAATGACCATACTGTCCAAAGCAATTTACAGATTCAATACTATTCCTATCAAACTACCAACATCATTTTTCACAGAATTAGAAAAAAAAATTAAATTAATGTGGAACCAAGAAGAGCCTAAACAGTTGAAATAATCCTAAACAAAAAGAACAAAGCTGAAGGCGTCACATTACCCAATTTCATACCCAATTTCAAAGGCGATAGTAACCAAAACAGCATGGTACTGGTACAAAAAGAGATCCATAGACCGCTGGGAAAGAGTAGAGAACACAGAAATAAAGCCACACACCTACCACTATCTGATCTTCAACAAGTTTGGCAAAAACAAGCAACAGAGAAAGGACTCCCTTTTCAATAAATATTGCTGGGATAGCTGACTAGCTATACGCAGAAGAATAAAACTACTCTTACTTTTCACCATGTAAAAAAATTAACTCATGATGGATTACAGATTTAAATGTAAGACCTCAAACTATAAGAATCCTAGAAGAATATCTAGGAAACACAATGTGGACACTGGGCTTGGGAAACAATTTATAATAAACTCTTCAACAGCAATTGCAACAAAAACAAAAATTTACAAGTGGGACCTAATTAAACTAAAAAGCTTCTGCACAGCAAAAGAAAAAATCTGTGTACCATCATGGTACACAGATTACCTGTGGGAGAAAATATTTATGAACTGCATCTGATAAAGTTCTAATATCCAGAATCTATAAGGAGTCTTAATTCAACTTCCCCCCAAAAACACCCCCGTCAAAAGTGAAAAAAGGATATGAACATACAGTTCTCAAAAGAAGACATATAAGCAGCCAACAAACATATGAAAAACTACTCAGCATTGCTAATCATCAGGGAAATGCAAATCAAAATCATAATGAGATATCATCTCACATCAGTCAGAATGTCTACGGTGGGGGTGTAAATTGGTTCAGCTAATGTGAAGAAAAGTGTGACGATTCCTCAAGGATCTAGAACTAGAAATTTCACCAGTAATGCCATTACTGGGTATATACCCAAAGAATTTGACCCAGTAATACTGTTACTGGGTATATATCCCAAAAATTATAAATCGTTCTATTATAAAGACACATGCATATGTATTCTTATTGCAGCACTGTTCACCATAGCAAAGACTTGGAACCAACCCAAATGTCCATCAATGATAGACTGGATAAAGAAAATGTGGCACATATACACCATGGAATACTATGAAGCCATAAGAAAAGGATGAGTTCATGTCCTTTACAGGGACATGGATGAAGCTGGAAACCATAATTCTCAGCAAACTAACACAAGAACAGAAAACAAACACCGCATGTTTTCATTCATAAGTGGGAGTTGAACAATGAGAACACATAAACACAGGGAGGGGAACATCACACACCAGGGATTGTTGGGGAGTGGCGGCCTACAGGAGGGATCGCATTAAGAGAAATACCTAATGTAGATGATGGATGGGGTAATGGATGCAGCCAACCACCATGGCACATGTATACCTGTGTAACAAACCTGCACATTCTCCACGTGTACCCCACAACTTGAAGTATAAAAATAAAAATAAAAAGTCAAAAAACAACAGATGCTGGTGAGGCTTTAGAGAAAAGGGAACACTTACACATTGTTAGGTGGGAATGTAAATTAGTTCAGCCACTGTGGAAAGCAGTTTGGAGATTTTTCGAAGAACTTAAAACAGAACTACCATTGACCCAGTAATACCATTACTGGGTATATAACCCAAAGAAAATAAATCATTCTACCAAAGACACATGCACTTAAATGTTCACTGTAGCACTGTTCACTGTAGCAAAGACATGGAACGAACCTAGGTGCCCATTAACGGGAGATTGGATAAAGAAAAGGTGGTACATATAATCTGTAGAATAATATACAGCCATAAAAAGAATGAAATCATGTTCTGGCAGCTGGAACCCATTATCCTAAGCAAATTAGCACAGGAACAGAAAACCAAATACTACATGTTATCACTTGTAAGGGGGAGCTAAACATTGGGTACTCATGGATATAAAGATGGGAATAATATACACTGAGAGCTACTAGAGGGGGTTGGAGGGAGGAGGCCAAGGGCTGAAAAACTAACTGTTGAGTACTATGCTCAGTACTTGGGTGATAGGATCATTCATATCCTAAACCTGAGCATTACGCAATATATCCACATAACAAACTTGCACATGTACCCGCAACACTAAAACAAAAATTAAAAACAAAACCAAAAACTGAACACCACCAGGTTTCACTCTGAACTTAGAATGTTTCACTTTTTTAGTCTAAAATTTTTTTCATCTATTTCCTTTTTTGACACTAATTATATTTTAATTTAAAAGTACAATTTAAATAGATGGCTGAAAGAGTCAACTCAGATAAATATAGGGATGTCTAAAAATCTGTAGACACAGCAAAAACAAAAACAAAAGGAAAATGTCTCAGTCCATAAAGAGTTGACAGATGAGAGAGCTCTGGTGAGGAGGACAAAACATGTAGTAGAGAGGTGGCTGGACGGTAGGACAGTAGGCCAGAGGTGACCTTGCCCAGTCAGTGAGGTAAAGGTAGACCTGATAAGAAACTGAATTAAGCTTGTGACTGCTTAAATACATATTAAACAATTTGCTTAATAATCATTGTGACAATTTATGTCTTGTTAGGGTACTTTAAATATTTAATAGAATGTGACATTAACAAATTTATAGAAATACATAGGAGGTTTTAACTAAATTTGTAACTGATGATTAAATGCCCAAGTGATTTGCAAAAATCTTAATATTCCAAATGTATAGAAAGACTGACAACAGTTTACTAAGTGGGCCTTGCAAAATGAGGTATAAGAGAGAAGCAGATCAACTAGGTCCATAAGTAGGGATTTAAATGACTACTTAAGCTTGAGAGTAGTTAGGGAAATTTTAATCTGCCAAATTCATAAAAGCATGATGCATTAATCTTAGAACAAATGAAACCTTTTAATTTTAATGAAATATTCACCAGATGTTTAAATAAACTAAGATTTATACATTGAACTTAAAGCTTTATTAAGAAATACCCAGTTCTAAATTCACATGAGAAACCAAAAATTAAGACCAAAAAAACCTATAAATATGCTTTTTCATGCTAAAAACCCTCCCCCTTAGACATAAAAAAATCCTGCTAACTTATTTATAACACATCAATTTTATGACATGTAAATCCTAGAAAGAAACAATCAAATGCCAGAACCTAAGAAATTCTGTGTAATGTCTGAGGAGAACAAGACTGTCCTCAGGTTTCTTGGATTTCTTAATTTTTTCTTTTCAATGAACAAGAATTCATTTGGATTCAATAATGCAAAATAAAATTTCATGCCAAAAAACCCACTTTTTAGAAGCAAAGGAGGTAATCTACATCTGTCTCCTTTTCCCCAACCCTAGTACAAGTGTATGTAATTTCCACACAAGTATAAAATTTAATGTCCAAGCTCAGAAACAGTAATGGCCCAAACAGCAAATGTGAAGCAAGTGGGGAATTCATGAGTTCAAAAGTGAAACTCTGTAGTGATGACATGGCAGAACTGGCTATAAAACTCTACAATAAGGGTCCAAACTGACAGAGGCCCAAGGCAGAAAGCAACAACTTGAAAATCATCTTTTCTCTACTTTTATACATAGGTTACTTCTTCACATAGGTTGTGCTTTCAATTTAAGGTAAAGATAAATGTGTACTTTGTGAATGAATCTGAATTTTATAGTAGGAAACTAACCTGGAGTCACACTAATCAAATCATAAATCATGTCACATTCAATAAAAACCCCAAATCTCTCTGATCCTGAAAAGTAAGGAAAAGGAATATTTATGAAATAATAATCATCCTTCCCTGGCAGATTTTGCTGAATCAACTACCTGTGGGTTCCCTGAAAAATAAAGAGAAACTCTGGACCACATTTATGGAAAAACAAGTTCATTAATTCCACAGGCTTAGTAAGAAATACAGCAGGCTCTAAGTCCTGACAATCCCCATATACTAAATAACAGATTTTAAAAAAAAAAAGATTCCAAATATCTTTGTTTTTCTAAATTTATAGAGAGGTCCTTTAACTTTCCTTTGCACAAGTTCCTCCCCTTCTTTTTAGCAGTTAGGTACTAACGATGAGCAACCTGGGCACACATGTCTGCCATTAATGGCTTTCTTTTGAGCTGGTTCAGCAGCCACCTCAGCTGTGGATAGGTGAACGTTGTCTTTTGCTTGTAACTTTATTTGAAAGTAGTAATTACATCAAAGAGTAGGTAGTGACCTATGAAAGAATCACTGGAAATAATAGATTAAAATGTAATACTGTTTGTCAGAAACATTACCCTGACCACAGACAGTTTTGTTATGGATGACACGCATGATGAAGTATGACACCGAATGAAAAAAAATACCCTTGAATGTGAGCTCTTTCTTGCTTAACCTAAAATATCTAAACTATCACCTTTATTTTTTATTTTCACTCTCTATATGACGTATCCACTTACCAAGTATGTGCACACCAATGTGTTTTTTTTTTTTTTTTAATTATACTTTAAGTTCTGGGGTACATGTGCAGAATGTGCAGGTTTGTTACACAGGTATACACATGCCATGGTGGTTTGCTGCACTCATCAATCTGTCACCTACATTAGGTATTTCTCCTAAGAGACATTTTTTGAGATGGAATCTCACTCCGTCACCAGGTTGGAGCACAGTGGTGCGATCTCAGCTCACTGCAACCTCCGCCTCCTGGGTTCAAGCAGTTCTCCTGCCTCAGCCTCCTGGGTAGCTGGGATTACAGGTGCTCGCTACCACACCTGGCTAATTTTTGTATTTTTAGTAGAGACAGGGTTTCATCATGTTGGCCAGGATGGTCTTGATCTCCTGACTTCATAATCCGCCTGCCAT
Source organism: Cebus imitator (assembly GCF_001604975.1). Classification (NCBI taxonomy): domain Eukaryota; kingdom Metazoa; phylum Chordata; class Mammalia; order Primates; family Cebidae; genus Cebus; species Cebus imitator. The sequence goes on along the minus strand of NW_016107449.1, from coordinate 4,785,248 downwards.
AGCCTCCCAAAGTGCTCGGATTACAGGTGTGAGCCACTTCGCCTGGCCCACACCACTATGTTTTTAATCATCCTGCCGATTTGCTTAGTTAATATGTCAGTGAATTTTAAAAACTCGTTTGTCATAGAAATTTAAGCAATTATTTTTAGCACTTTAGAACTATCTTGGGAATGTTTGCATCAGCTCCTGAGGTTTTCTGGAGAACAAATATTCAGGTAAAAGAGTACTGTACACTGAAAGAAAAATGGTACCAGAATTTAAATGTGTATTTTTAGGTTTTCCCTTTTTCAATAACCTATTTATCTTCTGCTATTTTTTTTTTTTTTTTTTTGAGACAGCGTCTTGCTCTGTCACCCAGGCTGGAGTGCAGTGGCATGATCTCGGCTCACTGCAACCTCCGTCTTCCGGGTTCAAGCAATTCTCCTGCCTCAGCCTCCCGAGTACCTGGGACTACAGGTGCACACCACCACACCCAATTAATTTTTGTATTTTTAGTAGAGACAGGGTTTCAACATGTTGGCCAGGATGGTCTCGATCTCTTCACCTTTTGATCTGTCCGCCTAGGCCTCCCAAAGTGCTGAGATTACAGGCGTGAACCACCGTACCTGGCCTATCTTCTGCTATTTTTAAGTGACAACTCATAATAAATGGTGAACCTATTTTAGAGATAGCCATGTTTTAGGGATATATTCATGTAGGGTAAATATAAATTAATGACTCTAGGAAAAAATAAGTTAATTTTATTATAACACATGAACTTACAGTAGAAAACAACAAAAGAAATGGATTAAGAGTTATTTCAATTACTGAATAAAAATAATTTATCATCATGGGGGAAAAAGTCAAGCAGACACTGCAGTTAACAGATAGTGGAGCTCCAGAAATAAACAATTAAATGATTAAATAAATGGAGAACAAGTCAAGAGAACAATGTGAAAATGAACCATGTACCATCCACCACCAACACAACTCAAAACAAGAGTGTTTAGTCTACTCCATGGCAAAAATCTCAGAGTAAATAATATATTTTAGGAACTTGGTCATTAAATCTTAGGTTCAAATTCCACCTCCCTTTCTTACTTCTGACTTGTCCACATCCCTGGGAATATCCCTTAACCTCAGTTTGCTCATCTAAATCAGGACTGCTAGATTCTAAGCCCTTGCTCATGACTGTCACCCTCAGTCCTGTATTCTTCTTCCTCATCACACCTTCCCCTTCATGTTGGCTTGAACCCTGCTCGACTCTGCAGCACTGCAAGCATACCCCTGCACCTTGCGTCCTCCCTCACCTGGCCACTGCCTGCTGCCTTCCTCCTTCTACAAAGGGACTCACAAAAGGGAGTCTGATTCAGGGATCTGAGTGGTCACTGCACAGGTCACCTGCTCATTTTATCTGGCTGGACCCACCACTCTGGTAAAAGCGCTCTGGGAAAACCTACCACCGAACACCTAGTTGGGAAATAAAACAGCTGTTTCATTCTCATCTTCCCTAAGCTTTCTGAAGCAACTAGCACTGCTGGCCTTTCTCAACTTCTTAACTGCTTTCTTCCTTGACTTGCCAGAAATGAGTCTTTCTTGGTCCTTTTTCCACTTCACTGACTTTGCTTTCCTGGTGACATTCCCTCAGTCTGTTGTCCTTAAGGATGTTTTTACCCACAAGGTTCTAGTCTTGGGCCTAGTTTTTAACTTATAAAGTCCTTAAAATTTTCACAGATCATCTAACACTTCACACCTACATCTCTTTAAAATTTTTGTTTGTTTGTTTGTTTAAATAGGGTCTTACTCTGTTGCTAAAGCTGGAGTGCAGTGGCGCTGATCACAACAGCCTTGACTTCACAGACTCAAGTGATCCACTAGCTTTGGCCTCCCAAGGTGATGGGATTACAGGTGGGAGCCACTGTGTTTGGCCTTCTTTTAATTTTTGGTGTTGAGACAACTGAAGATTCACATGTAGTTGTAAGCAATAATACATAGACCTCAAATACCCTTCATCTCAGTGGTAATATCTTACATATCTATAGGACAATATCACAGGCAGCAAATTGACATTGATACAATCCATCTATATTATTCAGTGCTCACCAGTTTTACATGCATGCATTTGTGTGTGTGTGTTTGGTCCTATGCAATTTTATCATATGCATAGACGATGCACCCACATTCTGACTCCCATTCCAAGGCCCAAAACTGGGCTCTTATTCTGGGGAGAGGGGTGCTCAAGTAAGAAATACAGCAGGCTCTAAGTCTGACAATTCCCATATGCTAACAAAAGGACTCTCTGCTATGAGCAGAGCAAATCTAAAACTGTAAGATGTAAATTTCCATCTCTTTTTATGATGTTCTCCTAACTGGGAACAATCTATGACCTCCTTTCAACACCTGCCCAACCAGCTAAATCTGGCTTAAGTCCTTCTCTACGGAAAGCCCTCATGGTGCTACCTACCAGTCCACAATGAGTCCTTTTGGACTTCACTGTGTGTTTTCCATTAGATGTAAGGCTTCTTGAGGATAGAAAATGAGCCTTTTCTTGCGAGTTCCATGGATCTGAGACATACATGTCTTCAATAATACAAAAACCATTCGAATTACTAAAATGGGAAAACAAAGAAGAGGAGAAAAAAAAAATAGAAAAAAAAAAAAGAAGAAACAAGGCACAATTTGCCATCACAGAGGACTCCAGGAACTAGGATTTCAACTTTATCAACTAGATTAAAAAAAAATAGTACAGGAAGCATGAACAAAAGGCTAAATCCTTCTTTTTCCTCCCCACAAGATTTCATACTTGAAAGAATACTCACCCTCTTCAACAGTCAGCAGGTTACCCAATTCTGCCGACGTGTGACACTGGACTGGCTCAGAGCTCTTCACATTTGCCAGTGGCAGGAAGGGGTCATAATCCGTGGATGACAAGTCAGCCAGGGTCAGCGTGTAGTGACTCTGTTGGGTGTACGTGCTCGAGCCACACACACAGCAGTGCAGAACCTGTGAAAACAGAGGCCATGTGCACCATGGATACTCCCTACCTCATGTCTTCTGACAATCTGTCAGAACTACTGTAGTGCTTAGCAGCTAGGACTCCTGCTTGGTAAGACTTGAAAACATTGCTTATTTCCATTCTTAAATACTTCTTGCTATTAGCAAATTTATTTTGCTTCTTTCATGTCAATGCCAAGAAACATGTTTCAAGGCAAAAAAAAAGTAAAAGTTAAAAAGTTCTTGTCCACATTCTGTGTGATTGCACACACCTAAGTCCTCCTCCTGTCCACCAAAGGCAACACAGGTAGGAGGAACTAATCAGGAGACGAAGGGTAGGGGTGGGATGGGCCAACCGCGGTGGAGGGTGGAATGAGCACAACAAGCAGAGGCCATTAGTGCATGTTATGACCAGTCATGAGTTTAAATCAGTATTACTCATGACTCCATGAATTATAAGGGCTAACTTAATACAATTTTTAAATTATTCTTACTGTCACAAGATTAGTTTCCTGAGAATTCACTGGTTTTTTACAAATTGCAGTTGATTAAAGATCTATCTACTCGTTTGAGCTTTTGTACTTATATAAAACATGCAAACACAAATCATCTTGAATATGCCAAATGCATAAATGAGGTAATAATTGTAACTGATTTCCCTTTTTAATCATAAATTCAAGATAATAAACTCAAAACAATGACTTTTATAAGAATCAAGGTAATACTTGAGAAAATAAGAAAACACTATTGGGTTAAATATATTTCTGTAAAGTAAATTCACTTTTAGATGACCAGCTTTGGTTTGCTGACATGGCAAGAGGCCTTGTGGTCAGGTACCCTTTGTACACAGCTACAAAGTACCAAGAATTATACTTGTCAGGGCAACCACTTGAATATGTCCTCTTTCTAGAAAAAAAAAAAATGCAGTATAGGAAAATCCTTATGGCAGCTCTCTTATTAATGTAAAAATTGTGCTGCAATCACTGAGATAATTAATTTCTAGTAGCCAAAATGCAATAAATGTAGGAAATGCACATGAAAGTCACATGTTACGTGTAAACTAGCACAACTACTTGGGAAAATTATTTGGTGTTCACTACTAAGGCAGAATACATGTACTCTAGCAACTTCACTCCTAGGTATACACCCAACAGAAATGCATATGTATTTGCACAAAAAACCTTCAATATTCACATTTTATTGGTCTAAAACTCTAAACTACCCAAATGTCTATGAACAGTAAAATGGATATATTATAGTTTATTCTGTGTAATACTATATACCACTAAGAGTTAAAAATCTACAAACATTCACAACAGTTTGAATAAATCACTCAAAAATAATGTTGAGCAAAATATGTCAGACACAAGAGGACATACTCTATGATTCAATTTGCATAAAGTTCAAAACAGGCAAAACTACTTTGCTCTGTTACACAGGATAGTGGCTATCCCTGGACATGTGAATCAGGCCAGTGACTAGGAGGAGGCACAGAGAAGGCTTCTAGGGTGACAGGAATGTTCTGTTTCCTGATCTGGGCTCTGATTTTATAGGCATGCTCACTTGGTAAAAATTCATCAAGCTTTCACTTACAGACTAATGCAGCTTTCTGCAAGCATATTATACTTCAATTAAAAGTTTACTTTTAAAATACAAGAAAATCCCAGTTATTTAGTAAATTTATTAATTATGTTTACCATGAGGTAGCTTTTATATTGGTAAGGCAATTTTAAGAGACATCTTTAAGAAAAGAACAAACTCAGAAAAGAGATTTACATAAGTGATTGTGGCTAATGTAGTTGGCCCAAACCAAGCTCTGTACTGGTTTATGAGCCAAAAAAATAACAGAAGTATCTACAGGTGTTGATCGACTTACGACCCATGCAACTTATGACCATTCGACTTTACAACCACAATCGCTAGCTACGACTGCTCCACGTCTGGCAGCGCAAACGTTGCCCAGCTGGTCGTACGGCAGTGCGGACCAGCTTCCGGCAGCACTACCATCTCCACGTGCATATAGCCTACTCAACTTACAACCAAATCGTGTTACGACCAGTCTGTTGGAACCAATCGTGGTTGTAAGTCGAGCACTAGCTGTAATTAATCCTACTATAGTTATTAAAATCTTTGACCACTGAAGAAACCAGTTAAGAATACACAAATACTTTTTAGTAGAATTTCAAACACAATTAGGTGTTTTTATTTTTTATTTTTAAAAACTGACTACTTTTAAAAATAAGGCAGTAAAAGTAATCAGTTTGTGACTTGGACTCTTTTTTATTATTAAAGGTTTGTTACTAAAAGAATAAACCACAGAATTTTCCCTCCATGATAGTAATTATTCAGAGGACATGCAAATGCTAAACAAACAAACAGCCAAGGTTTGAGAGGACTGTTAAGACAAATTACAGAGGATATTACAAGCAACCCAGAGCAAATGCCACACCTAGTCATCAGTGTGTACCTGTGCGGGGGTAAGGGCTGGAGGGCTAAATAAGAATATTTTAAATGCTACAAAAATGATGAAGCTAATTACTTTGATGTGACATTGACATAGTTCCTTAATTTATTTCTTAAGATTTTTTTGAGGCAAAATGATTACTGAGACCATTAAACCTTTTTCTTCCTTTGATAAACAGATTTTGTCAAACTAATGTTGTATACAAATATACAGTCAGATAAAAGAAATAAGACAATAGGGTGACTATAGTTAACATTAATCAGCTGTACATTTCAAAATAGCTAGAAGAGAATAATTCCAGTGTCCCTAGCATAAAGATAAATATTTAAGATAGACATCCCAATTATCCTGATTTTATTATGTAAATGTATCAAATCATCAAATGTACCCTGAAAATATGTACATCTAATATCCAACAATAAAAGCAAATTAATTTTTTTAAAAGAAGCTATTTGCCCTAGGGAAAAAAATGAATGTAGATAACCCTATAATGTGAACAGTTCTTTTTTAAATTAAGTAGACACAGACCATGTTCCATGAAAATTGAAGAATTCTGAGCAAACTAAGGTTGTTTAAAGATTAAAGATGACAGTCATATATAATGCACACATCTTTACCTTGGTAAACACTGCTTCTTTGTAGCTGTTCTGTTCTGCTTTCAGTCCTTAAGTTATTTACTTTTTTTTTGAGACAGAGTCTTGCTCTGTTGCCAGGCACCAGGCTGGAGTGCAGTGGCACGATCTTGGTTCACTGAAACCTCCGCCTCCCAGGTTCAAGCAATTTTCCTGCCTCAGCCTCCCAAGTAGCTGGGATTACAGGTGCACGCCACCATGCCCAGCTAATTTTTGTATTTTTAGTACACTAGAGACGGGGTTTCACCATGTTGGTTGGCCAGGATGGTCTTGATCTCTTGACCTGTGATCTGCCCGCCTCGGCCTCCCAAAGTGCTAGGATTACAGGCATGAGCCACCACACCTGGCCAGTTATTTACTTTTTAAGAAAAAGTTTAAGTCACCATAAATTCTTTTCAAAAGGTCAATATATATAAGTACATGCATAAAACATATTTTGGTGATTCTCTGGCATATAAACCCACGCTCCATTCCCCCAGGCCCAGGTGGAGACTTACCCTGTAGATATAATCCAGCAAGGGGGCTCTGGCCGAGTGCTGCTCCTCTAGGACCGCCGTGGACACTGGGTGGAGAAGGACACTCATGGGCAATGCCATGCACCAGTCCAAGAGACAGAGTAGCAAGGACACAATAAACTGGAAGAAGAACATGAGCAGTAACTTATGCTGTAGTCTCTGAAACCTCACTACATTTAATAATAAACAAGACAATTTTCCCTACATATAATAGTTATTCAATGGACATACAGATGCTAGATAGGTAGGTAAGTAAGTAAATAAATAAATAGCATTTTCACAGAAAAAACTGTGAAGGCCAATGCAGAGGAATATTACAAAGGATATCACTAGTTGTAACATGGTTTATCATTCTACCTTACATTAAAATTTTTAAAAACTCTAGGAAAATCTTAACTCATGTGCCACCTACCTTCTTGTCTGTTTCCACTGAGGAGTACTCTGCACTTGGTAAAAGAAAAGCAATTGTGGCCACAAGGATCTGCATAAAAGATAAATGCGCAATCAAGCAGACAACATTAAAAGTGTTGTAAGCCTATGTCAGAAGTCCCACAATGGCCTTGCAACTAAACCCCGCTTGGTGCCAACTCGGCAGAGAAAGGTGAAATTAAGCAGAGGGCCAGCTGTGTGGTAATCTTGAAAACTAAGAGAAGGCAATGGGGCCACGCCTAGTTTCTACACTACTTTACCGGTGGAAAAATTGGGGCAGGGGGGTGAGCAAAGACTATTTCTCTCTGCAGTCACATAATTCTTAACATCAGTCTCCACAGTTTTCACAGTGAAGTAAAAAACACTTTCCAAAATAATTATGAAAATGCTCCCATTTAATTTCATTATAAATTACCCTAAGTCTCCACCTGCTGTCCTGGTATAAACAGCACTCCTTTCATTCTCAAAAGCAGTCCCATTTAGAAGATAAATTACACCATCAACCCAAAACTCAACTTTCCATTTCAGAGCATTTTATGTTCCCATGTCCAAAGTTCCAATTCATTCCAGGTCACTTCAGGTCAAAAATCACTTATGCCTTTTAATGTATCTGAGAATAAAGTGATCTTTCCAGTGAAATTTGTCGAGGGCTGAGAGAATATAAGTCAATATAGCTTCTTCTCTCTCCTTGTATTGCTTCATAAGGACAAATTAAATTTCCTTGAACTGTTACCATTGGATGTATAAAGAACAGGGCATGTTTTAAAAGTGCAGCTATAAAAATCAATAGTGGAAGTGCCTTATCCCACAAAATCACCTATGGGAGTGAAGGTGCCTGCTTGTGTACAGGCAAGGCACACTTGGATGCAAGTGGCCTTCAGGATATGACTGTTGAGACAATTCTTCCTATTCCTTCCACCTCTCTCTCCCACCAGTTACCCCCCCAAGAGGTTATCATGGTAGCAATCTCATTACAGCCAGCAATCACGCTAGGGCAGAAAGTGTGGTCCAGGGCTTTAGACTGGGAGAGACTTCTGTTTTACACAACAGCCACCCCCCTGCACCCCTCACGGAGGGCATCATAACCAGCTGCCTACTCCTTGTTGGCACCATCCAAATTGCTCTTGATGAATGAAGCCCAATCTACAAAAGGTCTCTTTGTTGTGGTAGTGCCTGCCTTTCAAACTCCTCAAGTTTAAGCCTCTGCCTGGAACACTGCTGGCTTCTTTACATAGTGTCTGAAATCATAGCTGAGAAGAGCCAGTCTAACTTAATCTTAAAGCAAGTGACTTGTGGCACTTTAATAGTCAGTTTTCTAACAATTATTTGAAAATCTATAATTAATTAAATATCAAATACAATAAAAAGGAAATGTTTATGTTTTAGTATTATAGAAAAAAAGACTTACTTCTGCCATTTTCCGAGGCAGAGCAGTTTCAAACATCTGAAGCTTCTCCCAGTAGGAAACCAGCAACTGAAGCACATCACAAGCTACCTGGGCCACGATTTTGTTAGGAAACTATAAAAGGAACAGAATCCCAAAGCAGATACATAATTTAACAGCTGCATCATTCTTAAGGACAAAATAGTTATTTCTTCCCAGTTCCTTATAGATTACATTTATCTGTTTTGCCTCAAATTGATGAAAAATATGTCTGTCCTATTACCAGAGAGTTTAGACATCATCACATCACCATTCTAACACTGCCTCTTCTCTAGCCTCATTGTGTTAATTTACATAATGTGCTACAGGAACAAGGAGCTTTCATTTACTTATTTAGAAATTAAAACCATTACTTCAAATTTCTTATTCAGCTCACATAGGTCATATTTTTTAAAACAAGAGAAAATTCAACTGTACCCCCAGTGCGCTGAACCTTTTAACAGGATTTTACTCATTCTCTCACTGATAAATCTTCACTGACAGCTCTGCAAGGTAGATGTTATTTTCATTTTACACATGGAGAAACAGGGATTGACCAAATGACTTTCTATCCTATGAAATAAAACTTGACCCGTATGTATAACATACTAAGAATGTGTAAAATTAGAGTGTAGGAGAAGATAACTAATGGATTATGGTATACTCAATTATTTTGCATCTATTTCCTGAGGCTGGCATGCGTCTTCAGTCACCACCAAGGTCTGGATGCTTCCATTTATTGTGAGGCAGCATATCTAAAGGCAGCACCTTCAAGGTCTTACTTTTCATGCTGGGAGGGTATAGAAGGGAAGAGGGCACCCTATGCTTTTCTCCCTGGCCAGAACATGGGCTACACCATTATTCATATCTCATTATCTAGGGTGGAAAAGGTTCATCACTGACCCTAGTCTAGGGACACCTCACTCTAAGCCACATGAAGCAGACACCATCAATGTTTAGTGCCCCACTGACAAATGTACAGAATAAGGAAGAAGGTGAGGGAAAGGTGATCATTTTAATTCTGCAGAATAAACAATTACTGACTACCCCTACTTGAGAGGCACTAGCTAAACCCCGGGCTGTAGCGGTTGCACTCAGGGGCTCTTCACAGCCTTCCCCGGCCACAGAGACCCCGTACCCCAGATGACCCGATTTCCACTGGCCTTCTTCCATCTCCCAAACACTCTGGCTTGCTTCTGCCTCATGGCCTTTGCACCTGCTCCTTCCCAACTTTACTTGGAACACTTAATCCCCAGTCTGCATGCGGCTTGCACTGTTAGATCTTTCAAATTGTGGCACAAAAATGTCATCTCCTCCCCGAGGCCACCACACCTACCTGAGAGCTGAGTGGCAGCCCACCCCTCTCATCTCTTCAGCTTCATCCTATTCCCCTATTAGATTTCCTTCATGGCATTACAGGCTATCAGAGGTGACCTTTTTGTTTATTATCTTCCTGCATATATTGTTCACTGCTGTATTTTTAATGCCTAGCATGGCCCCCTTAAGGATGTGTGTGGTATGCTTAAGGTGAAGATGAAACTCTGAGGGAGCGGGAGAACATGAGTGGGCACTGTGTGTGTGGCTGCTGCATCACAGTGGTAGAGTCACCAGGTGGAAAGATAAGGCTGGTAACGCTCTGAACTCAAGAGGCTGGAAACAGACTAGGGAAAACTATGAGTTGACAAACAAGACAAAAAGCTATGGACAGAGAGGGGTGGGACATGGGGCTTGGGAGAGAACAGGAAGAGAGAAGGGATCATGGAGGGAGAAGAGAGCTAAGGTGCACCTGAAAGAATGCAAGTGGGGATTTGGGGTCTCCTTCCAGGCATGAGTGGCAGGGCCCAGGCACCAAGGTAAGGAAAAGTTGGTCAGATACAGGGGGCTAAAAGCAGGGTGGTGTTACTGACATGTAACGAAGGAGGTGGGGAATGATGGAGATGAAATAAGCCACTAATTTGCTCTCTCACTCATCCAGCATACAGAGTACATACAGAGTACCGACAGAGTGCCATGCTGAGCACTCCAGCCTGCGGGCCGCACTGGTCAGCCTGTGTGTTGACAGATCACTCTGACAGTGGTATGAACAGTGATCTGTGGGGGTCTGCTGACTCTGACCAGGAGGCTCAGTATTGGCAGGGTGAGCGATGTGAGGGATGAACTTGGGCAGTGGGTGGGACAGACCATGGGCATTCAGGAAGTACAACTGGCAGGACTCAAAGCCAGAAACAGCAGTGGGGTAAGGAAGAAAAGGAAAGTCAGTGATGTCTCGGAAGACAGGGTGGGAGAAAGAGCAGGGTTGGACAGCTCACAAGAGTCGGTGAGTATGGCTGTGGCTTAGCACCACCTTCCCCAACCACCCCATGCCTGCCATCCATCTGCTACCCCACCATAAACAAACCAGCCAACCGACACGTTGCTAAGTGGAATGCTCTGCATATCCACGGGCATACCTAGGTCACCCTTGCAGGGCATTTCCGAAGGGTGCTTACAAGCGAGGCAGTGCTGGCTTTATGTGGAGCCTATAAAGCAGGGGGCCCTGCTGGGGTCTGTGTTCTCCACTACAGCCACCACTGTGAGAACACGGGTCTCTAGGGGGCTTTGGGACTCTGCCAGGAGAGAGAGGAATGGAGAGAGGAGGCAATGGGGGCCTTGGCCCCACCCCCAGCCCAGCTCCAGCCTGATGTGTGGGTAGCGGAGAGCGCAAACCCAGGCAGGGCTCTTTCTCCATTTCTCTCCCTCCTGGCACAGCCCCAAAGCCTCCTGGAGTCCGCTGTTCTCACAGTGGTGGCTGTTCTCCTTGTTCCTTGTAGAAACTCTTTCCCTTCCAGTCCTCAGTTCTTCAATTTATGTGCTATGTCCTTAGGTAAAACAACCCAGTTGGCACAACAACACAAGAACTAGAGGGAGGCAAGGAAGGAGGGAAGTGGGGAGGGAGGTGTCCCCAGAGACCAGGACTTAAGTCAGTGAGTTTCCTGTTATTAACAGTGGTTAAAGACAGAACAACTTGGCTGCATCCTGATCCCTCTACTTTCTTAGCAATTCAAGCTGGAGCCAGTTATTTGACTTTCCTCAGTCCTCTTTTATTGCTATCCAGAGGGTGGGGATTCAAAGGACGATTTCCATGCTGTGCTGGGACAGCGAACAAGAGTGAGAGCTCAGTATGTGGTAACCATGTTGTTTTTCTGGTGTCTTATATTTCTCCGCATAATCATAGAAAAGTTGCAGAAATTTGAGAAAATCTATGTATCCCTCTGCTCCGTTATCAATTTCGATTTCTTTCCTATATTACATAGAAATATATATATAGTTATGTACCTCCTAACAATGTTTTGGGAAACACTCAGTAAGCATCACATGTACAACGCTGGTCCCATAAACTTATACTGCTATATTTTTACTGTACCTTTTCTATGTCTAGACATGCTTAGATATACAAGTACTTGCCAATGTGTTCCAACACAATATTTAGTTCCTACAGTATTCAGTATAGCAGCGCGCTGCACAGGATTTTAGCCTCAGAGCAACAGGCCATACCACACAGTCCAAAAACCATCTAGGTTTCTGTAATATTCTTTATGATGTTCGCACAACAATGCAATCACCTGCTTACACTTTTCTTAGAACGTATCCCCATCACTATGCGATGCGTGACTCTGTGTGTGTGTGTGTGTGTGTGTGTGTGTGTGTGTGTGTGTTTCCTTCATTCTAAGACACCACTGAGTTATTAATAGTTTTTCCATGGAAGGGGTAGAGATGGGGGAACCACCTTACATTGACTATATACATCTAGATTTAAGAAAAATTAAAAATTTAAAAATAGATCTTAGAATTGAAAAAGGGTATTTAAAAATGAATTGGGATCCACATTGATATATAATTTATAGCCAACTTGTTTCCACTTTAATAATTATATGTAAATATTTCTCCATGGCTCTGGGAGTCAGGAAGTGTCCTGCACACCTCAGTTGTGCAAAACTCCATACATGTGGCCAGAGTGTTCTGGGTTTGGCTTTGGCAAGCTCCTTCGGCTCCTGGTCAGCTCATCTTCCTCATCTGTAACGTGGAGGTGGCACTGACACTTCCCCGCACAGGATGACACCAGCTGCCCTGCTCTGGCTGGAGGGGCACTCTTCTGTGATATTGCGGTTGGAACGTTTCTCTATCCCTCATCACAGGGATCAGCCGCAAGTGTTTTTCCAGCTCCCAAAATACAACAAGCACCCCCACCTCCACTCCAAGGTGTTGTGGAGGAGAAATAGGGGAGGACGAGGCAATGGGGGTGGTCAGAGGGTGTCCTTGGGGAAGAAGAGGCATTGAGTTTGGTCAGGCAGGGGCCAGACGCCAAGCCACGGGCGGGGGACAGCACTGGCTGATCATTCTATGGGCAGACTCAGAAAACGCACAAAGGGTGGTACAGCGGCTGTTGCTGACCTGATGCTGACTGTCCCAAGCGACAGTGGTAAGCACCATTGCTATTACAGCTGCATGTGGCAGGTGGCACAGGAGGGCTAGCAGCAGCCTGAATGCTGGTGTTAGGTGGATGGTTCAGGGGTTGAACTTTGGTTCAGTGAGGTGGTCATTCTAGAGCCTTGAACGAGTTCCTTAACTCTCATGTACCTCAGTTCCTCTACTAGGACACTGACCCCCGAACTAAGAACTTCCTCAAAACCCTCAGCACAGCGCCGGCAGAGACTAGGCACTCACTGGTTCCCTAAGTGTGATAACGGCAATGCTATTTATTACCACCGTTTCCAAGCAAGAGCCAGGAAAGGACTCAGCAGGATTTGAGCTTTGGCTTAGAGGCAGCCTAAAAGCACATGCATATCTTTAATGCCACACAGATCTGCTTTTATTGCTGGTTCCATCACTTATACCTGTGTGGCATTGGGCTTGTCACCTAATTTCTCTGGGCCTTGATTTCCTCTAGCATAAAACAGAAATTGCAACATCTATCTTGCAGAGCTGCCTTGAAGATTAACAGAAATATTTAAAAGTATTTAGAAGTATTAGAGCTCACCATTATTCTGACCTAATGTGAGTGCCCGGTACTTCTTATTAGCAAAGCAAAGAGAGAAAGATGTCCTACAAGTGCTCAAGACTCAGCCAGATGGTAAGCACTGAGGGTCCTAACTAGAAGCTGTGGAGGCCTCTCCCAGGCCTACTGAAGAAGCCGGAGCACAAGATCTCACTCTCTTGTCACTTCCACCAACAGGTGACAGGTGTCCTCCTTGCCACAGGAGCTTCCCAGCCACCAGAGGAACCCCATTTGGCCACTGGTCCAGGAAGACTGGAGGAGACACTGGCAGCCTAGCCACAGCTGCCAGCAGGGGAGCAGCCATCGGTGCCCCTCCCGGGAGCCTCATGGCACATTTACCACGGCTCTCAGAGAGAAATGGGACTCACAGTCCCTCTGCAACTGGGGGGAGGAAAAAGATGGGGCTAATTCAAACTCAAACTGTTAAATGCCTGAGATATGGTGTAATATCCAATCGACACCACAAACTGGTAATACCTTCAGAGTTACTCCTATCACATTGATGGCCTCTTTCACCTGAGGGTGGCTTGTACTCTGTGCAAGCTCTTCACATATCCAGACTCCAAGGGAGCAAATGGCAATGCATCTTTTTAAAAAGAAAACAGAGGAAAATTCTCATGAAATTTAATATACTTTCTCGGTATTTTCAAATAACACAACACTTTAAATCTATTTATACAAAAAGCAAAAATTACAAATCTAATAGCAGAAAGAAAAGATAAAGAACCCTCAATAGGCCAATTTTCAGGACAAATAGAAATACTGAAATAGTTTAGTACTTAAATATTTAACAAAACAAATGGCATATTTTCTGTTAATTGTCACAGCCTGTACCTCACTTAGTTTTGTTGAAACTAATGGGCTGTTACATTTTATTGTTGAAGACATTTTTGGGGAATAAAAAACATTAATCTGAGAAAACTGTCAAAAACTGAGTTTATAATTTACGATAATATGCACAATACCTACCACAAACAAAACGAACGGTATATTTTAAAGTATATTTAAATACAACTTTCAAAATAAATTTCAATGTTATTTCTTCCAAACGATGTGCTAGGACCAGATATTCTTCACAGAAAGCCAGCCATGCCATATACATTTCTATTCTGTTTTTAACTCCATAGAAATTTGGCTTTCTACATTAAAGAAAGAGAAAGGAAGAAAAATTGCCAAGACTTGATGGTTTAGATGCAGCAGGTGTAGGAAAAAGAAGAAATCAAGGGTTTTCTCTAAATTTCTGAACTGAAAACCTGGGGGAATTGTGGGGCCATGTGGTAAGATGAAATCTGAGGGACAGTCAGCTGCGGGGAAAGGTCAGAAGCAGACTCAGGGTTCAGTTATAGTTGTGTTAAAACATTCAAGTTGAGATGTCCAGTAGGCAGTTTAATATATAAGCCTGAATATGAAAGGGGCTCACTGAAGAGGCAAGTAAATAAATCAGCAAGAAGATGGTATTTAAAGGCTGATTAGAATAAGAGTGCCCAGGAAGTCACAGAGAGAACAGGTCCAGCCCTAAACCCTGAGTCACTCTAACATTCATCAGAGGTTAGGTAGAGGAGGAGAGTTCAGCAAGGGAGACAGAAAGGAGAAAGTTCAATGAGGTAGGAGCAAAATCAGGGAATTATGTTCTGAGGAACAAGCATTGTTCAGGAAGAGAGTAACAAAAGACTAGCTGCAGACTTGGTAAGTATGCATGTTCAAATGTCTAGCATAACCTCTAAAAAAATAAAAGGGAGCCTATGACTTAAAAAAAAATGAAGTAAAAAAAAAAAAAAAAAAAAAAAAAAAAAAAAAAAAAAAAAAAAAAAAAAAAAAAAAAAAAGAGAGAGAAACAAAGAAAAACAGGGGATGGGGAAATGAAGGCAAGACAAAGGAGAAATAAAATAAATATACTTTATTTTAAATAGGAAAGAAAGATCCTATTAAAAATAAAGTATAAAATATAATAAAAGTGCATTCAAACAGACCAGTAATTATAACAAATGTAAATGAACCTAAAGCTTCAGTTAAAAAATAAAGATTGGATGAGATAAAATTATAAAATCTGGCCAGGCACGGTGGTTCACGCCTGTAATCCCAGCACTTTGGGAGGCCAAGGCCACCGAGTGGATCACGAGGTCAAGAGATCGAGACCATCCTGGTCAACAAGGTGAAACCCCGTCTCTACCAAAAATACAAAAATTAGCTGGGCATGGTGGTGCACGCCTGTAGTCCCAGCTACCAGGGAGGCTGAGGCAGGAGAATTGCTTGAACCCAGGAGGCGGAGGTTATGGTGAGCTGAGATCGTGCCATTGCACTCCAGCCTGGGTAACAAGAGCGAAACTCCGTCTCAAAAAAAAAAAAAATTACAAAATCTGGATATACACAGTTTTTGCAAAAACATCTAAAAGAAGAATACAAAAAAGTTAATTAAAAGGAACAGAAAGTATTATTTAAAAATAGCTAGACCAATATCGAAGTGGTCTTTAAGATAAAAAATTCCTCCTTAGAAATAAAGAGTCACTATAAAAATATAAAATATTTGTTTCACTACAGATACAGGACAATTCTAAACTTTTATGCAACTAATCACATAGCCTCAAAATATATAAAACAAAAATTGACAGTATATAAGGAGAAATACATAAACACATTATAATAGCAGGAAATTTTAACATTTTTCTTCCAGAAGGTGATCAAGCTGATGAAAAAAATCAGACAGGATACAAAATATCTGAAGCCTAGGATTATTTAATCTAATAAACACAACTAGAAGACTTTGCTCAACAAAGAACAGGGCATACTTTTTTTCAAGTTTATATGGGATATTGACAAAAACTGACTACCTAGTGGGCAATTAATCAAATTTCAACAACATCAAAGACTGCTGTAAGATATTTTGATCCACAGTGCAATTAACTAAGACATAAGTAATAAAAAGATACCAACAGAATTCAGACAAAGTAGTAACTAGAAACAAATAGTCTTAAATGTTTATATTTGTAAAGGAGAAATTAATATACTAAATATATAACCTTCAAGGTAAGATTGTAAAGAAAGTAAAAGGAAGGACAGAAAAGAGCAGAAGGTGGGAAACAAGAGCAAACATAAAATACAGAAGTTGAACAACGACAAAGTCTAGTCTTTGAAAAGACCAATAAAATTGACAAGTCTTTGGCAAAACTACTTAGAATACACAAAACGTGTCAAAGATTAAAAAGTGAATGTAACCACAAAAGTGAAAGAGAAAAGATTAAGATAACTCATATACCAGTATATTTTAAAATTTAGGTGAAATGGACAAATTCCTAGAAAAGTTTGGTTTATCAATATTGTCAAAAAGGAAGAAGAAAACCTTAATAGTACTAAAATTATGGAAGAGAATGGGTCAGTGGTTAATTTTTCTTATCAAAGGTAGTTTTACCATCAAGGTCTACTAACTACACAAGAATATTAACTCTAATTTTGCAAAAACTCTTTCTGACTAAAGAGAATGAAATTGTACTTCACTGATTTTGTGAGAGTTTATAACCTTATAATCAAGGAAAGGAAAATTATAGGCCATCAATATGGGACCTGAACAAAATATTAGCCAAGCTAGATCTTTAGGATAACCAAGTTGGGGTTATCCAAAAATGCAATGTTAGCTTAATATTTGCGAATTATTATCAGTTTAGCTTCTAGAAGCGGCAGACCAGGAAATTTGGACTAACCCTTCTATTGAAGATAACCAAAGAAATTAGACAAAATACAAAATAAAAAACCCTGAAAATCATCAAATAGCTGATAAGGTAGTGATAACTGATGGGCTGCTGTCTTGGAAAGAGACTACAGAGGGAGCAGGACCTGAACCGTTCCTAGGAGGGAGTTAGGCTGAGCTGGCCTTCTGGTGACCTTACGGGGTTTGACATTGAGGATTAGAGACAGATGTTCCCCTCCATCAGCATTCTCAGCTTTGGTCTTCACCTTGGGAGGAGAGGCAGAAACTTTTTCAACACGTAAGTGGCCCAGAAAATCTCATATTTTGATCATAGGCTGCTAGCAATCTCAACTGCCTGGCAGAGGCAACCAAGATGTTACCTACCAGACACTGCCAAATGTCTTCTGGTGTAAAAGATCATCACTGGTTGAGAGTCACTACCCGACACATACACCATTGCTATAAATATTTGGTTTATATTTTTGTTTTCTTTCTTCTTGAAAATATGATACATGAATATATTTGTAATCTCGCTTTTTCTCACACAAAATAGTGTACTATGTATACTCTTCTGTGCTTTACAATTTTCACTTAATAATGACACCTTTCAAAAATAATCATGCAAAGCATCTTCCTGGCATTACTGTTCCTATACTTTTCAGCCTGTATAAGAGTTATGTGAAAGCATAAGTGTTTTTTTGTAACATTAACTACTTACACATAAATGTGTATCTTAAAATTCTAAAACAGTTTACCTCTTATTCAACATTTACCTTGCATATTCATTTGGTTCTTCTGTGGCATTCTTCAGTAAAATATTTATGAGGTAATGCTAAAAACACAAAATTAAGTAAAATAAAAACTTTGTGTCACAGTTGGTTTCCCACATGTTCTGACCATGTTCCAGGCAGCCAGGAGCTACTGAGGTTCGACCAGGGAGCTCGGGGAGCTCATCTATGAGTGAGAGCCTGGGGGAAGAAGAACGCTTTGGGGAGCGGCTGGTGGAAGATGAGGGTCTCCACAGGGCCTCCCTGGGCCATTCGGCCTGAGGGAGTAGAGCACTTCTGGTATAAAGCAAATGAGACTTCTAGATAGAAAAATCTTGGTTTTCTTTTACTTTAACTGGATTACATGTTGTACATTGAATTATATACTGTAATTGTATTTTATAGTTTAATTGATTCAAGGATTCTAAAAGCATTTTTATTTACCTCAAAGTCAGCTGAGGAGAGAACAAGTGCTTACTTTTATTCTCCAATAAATAATTTAGAATCTCAAATTATCAGCAGTATTTAATCAGGCCAACAATGGGACTGAATATTTAGTTTATTTACATTATTTCTTTTAAATTAACTTGATTCACTACTGTAGTTAATTAAGCTAATAAAATTATTACAACAGGCAATTCACTACATGATTATGACCCTTAGGCCCAATAAACAGGTATAATAAAAAACACCTGCTATTATAGCTGTACGGTCCAACCGCAATATGCTCTGAATTTAACACACGTATAGCCCATGAATAGCCTTATAAAAACAACTATTGAAACATTTAAAAGATACAGCAAAATTTCAGGAATAAGTAGATTAATATATACTAATGAAAGAGATAATCATACAGCTAGAATTATAAAAAGTGCTAAACTTGAGATTCAGTCAAACGCATTATGTACCTTGATATCTTCAGTTCCTGTAATGGCCTCATTTACTTCTGGCACTGCCTGCAGTAAAGGAATCTCCTGGTAGGCGTTTGGAAAGCAGACCAGAGAGCCAAGGACAGTGACAGCCTCTGAACGAGGGGCCTGCACATAAGGAAGAGAAGCACACACATCTTTCCTTTGGTAAGTTGGAACCATTAAACAAGTGACATGTTTTATTCTTTATCCTAGATAAAAAATACCAAACTCAGCCAAGTTATTCTCTTCCAGGTGAATATTTAAGCAAAAGAGGTTTGCCGAAATGAAAAAGCAAATTTCTAAGGAATGGAAAATATACTTAGATGTAAGCAAGTGTTGCGGGAACTGATCTGCAGATTCATTCAGAATTAGAAAGCCCACTGACTCCGTCATGACTGTTTACATTGTTTTAGTGCTAGTGTTCTCAACAAAGCAGGGTAAAGGATATCAACTTAATAACATTTTGCTGTTAAGAACAATTATGGAAAATTCATAGGGAAGCAGAGATGGAGGTAACTATCAGAAGGTAGAAAGAGAAGACAAACTACCAAATTTCCTGTCTATCACTAAGAACTACTTTATGAAACAACATATAATGAGATACTATATCACTATTATCTAGTGAGATGCTTTTCTCTTATTTACCCATGTTAGAATTAGATATACATTTAAAAAGGCATTTCACTAGATTTCAATTCAGCCAACACTAGCACCTATGATTAGCCAAGAATAGGAGATTACATAGGTCTGTCATCAATCTACTCCCCTAGCTGTCCATTTATCTGTCTACTATTATGTAATAATTATAACAACGAAAGCTCACACATAAGGAGTTCTCACTCTGTGCTAGGCACTGTTCTAAGTGCTGTACAAGCATTTCCTCATACAGTCCCCTCACCAACCCAATGACGTAGAGGCTATTATTTCCATTTTCCAGTGAGAAAACTGAAGCTCAAAGAAGTTAAATAACTTTTCAATGTCACAAAGCTCCTAAGTGATGCACATGGATTTGAACTGAGGCCATCTAGCTCCAGGTCCAGACTGAGCCTATAGTTAAGCACTTGAGCTATAAAATCAAAGACAGCTTTTCTGCCTCAGAGAGATGGAGCACAGTACATGAAGTAGGGAGGAGAGACAAATAACAGCTATACACAATTCAGTGAAGCACCTGCTAGGAGAGCAACATACTGAGGATAGCATGGGAGCCCAGTCTTTCATTTTCTACCTAGCTTGGTTCTCATAAGTACAGAGGTAAATAAAAGGCAATAGAAAGCATAGCAGAGCTATTCTATGGGACAAGGCAAGGATTGGTTCTGCTCAGGATGTTTAGGAAACCTTAAACAAACTGCTGCTAAGAGCCACAGAGGGAAATAGAAGTCAGGCAGGCTGGCAGTGAGTGAAGGGGCCAGCTGAGTAGGCAAGAGGCAGGTGTCCATGAGACGGAAGGCTGAAAGGGTCAGAAGCAGTCGTCCCCAAAGTGTGTTCCACTAGGGCCACAGGGACTGTGAAAGGGCAAAAACAAAGACTCCCGGGAAAAAGACGTTGCAGAGACATTTGGCTAAGCACAATTAAACAGGAGCCTTTAACAAGTTATTGTATGCTGAATTTCCACGTGAAGAAGTGTATTTCCCAAAATTATTTGACTATGAACCTGGCTTGCTTTCTTTTCCTTTCCCTCAGAGTATCTGGGGAGATTACTGTTCTGAAAGAGACTTTGAAATACTTGTCCTGAGGTTAGGAGAGAAAAGTCTGGGATAACAATTCAGATGTGTTCAGGGCAACTGAATGCATGTGTCTTTGTGGAGTGCAAAGAAAGAGAAGTGATGACAGAGGTCGAAGCCCTGAGGACGAAGAGACAGACAACAGGAAGAATATCATTACCAACCCACAGAAGTCCTCTTTGTGCCCCTCCCATGATGTCCTCCCCTCCCCCAAAGTAACCACACTCTGCTGCGACATCACAGATCGGTTTTGTCTGGTTTTTCAATTAAATAAATGAAATTAGCGTATACGTTCTTTTGTGTCTGACTTCTTTCACTCATTATGTTATGCATAATGTGTTTTTACTGTATATAACAATCCATCTTATGTACACACCATAATTTAGCTGTTCCATTGCTGATGGGCATTTGGATTGGCTCTAGGTTTTGGCTGTTACAAATAATGTTGCTGCACACAAGCTTCTTCTCATCTTTTGGTAACTTGTGCGAGCCATCTGTGCATCTCCCTCCCCTACTGCCTCAGTGGGGCAGACCTACCTAGCAGGGGTACTTGAAACTGGTAATTACCTTGTGCTAACTGAAAATTCTGACTGAGCAGGTGTGCTCCAGCCCAAACATCTTTCAAACACCTTTCACCAGTTCCTCTACAATTTTAACCTCAAGTTTAAACAAGAAAGTAATATCATTCAGAGTTGTGGTACCTTAATGTCACTCTTACCTTCACATTCTCATTGATATTCTCTCTCTTTTTAAAAAAACATTTTGGAAGCCTACTGTATTAATTTTGTGTTGATTCTTTGTTTCCAGCTTTACTGAAGTACAGTCAATAAAAATTTATATAAAGTATATGCAACATAATGTTTTGGTATACATATACATTGTGAAATGATTATCACAACAAGCTAATTAATATATCACCTCATATAGTTCCTTTATGTGTGAGGTATGAACATTTAAGATCTACTTTTGGCAAATTTCAAGTTTATAATATAGTATTATTAACTATAGTGACCACACAGATCTCCAGGACTCATTCATTACGCATAACTGAAACTTTTGATCTGCTGACAAACATTACTCCGTCTCCCCCCAGCCCAACCACAGCCACTGGGAACCACCATTCTACTCTCTACTTCCAGGAGTTGGCCTTTTTTAGATTCCACACATAAGTGATGCCACACAGTATTTGTCTTTCCGAGTTTGGCTTATTTCATTTAGAAAAATGGTTCGTCCATGTTGCTGCAAATGACAGAATTTCCTTCATTTTTTAAAGGCCGAGTAATATTCCACTGGAGATATGTACCACATTTCCATTATCCATTTCTCTGTCAATAATTTAAGTTGCTTTCATATCCTGGCTACTGTGAATGCTGCTGCACTGAACATGACAGTGCAGACATTTCTTACACACACTGATTTCACTTCCTTTAGATACATACCCAGAAGTAGGACTGCTGGGTCATATGGTAGCTCTATTTTAAAATTTTTGGGAAACCTCCATGCTGTTTTCGATAATGGCTATACCAATTTACCTTCCTACCAAAAGTGTACAAAGGGATGAAAATGTCTAGAAAAAACGGTATGAGTAGCACACCCAGTACCCAGCCATTCACTAACCCACATATTCATGTGCAGTATTTGAAAACAGAATTAAAAATTGATTCGTGGCTGTAACATTTATTCCTACTATCATACTTCAGGCAGAGAGTTAAGAAAAAGGTATATAATACAATGTAACATTGATATATGGTTGAAGACCAAGCAAATTCAATGCCTTCAAAAAGCTTAAAAGGTACTCATGTCCCTTTTATTGCAGTTTCAAAGAACATAACACTTTTTTGCTTTATTGAAAGCTAGTTTTGTATTTTATTCTTTCCGAATTTTTTGAAGCACATTCCTTGTTTGTATTTCAGTACTTCCTTCCCTTCACATTTTCTAGTTTGTGTTTTTCCAGGTTCTGGTTATTTTTTGGTTGATATTTATTTTCCTACTTTGGCAACGCACCTTTAATGTGAATTTGACCTTTACATTTATCTTTACACCATATTTGATTTGAGTATTTTGTGTTGATTCTTTTTTTCCAGCTTTACTAAAGTTAAATTAATAAAAATTTATCTATTTAAAGTATATACAACATAATGTTTTGATATACATACTGATCTATATCAACATGTTTTTAACTTATGTCTTTGGGAATGTGTTTGTTGTGATGCCAAATCTCATTCTAGTTTTTTCTGTCAGAGGCCTCAAATAAGGAAGAATCATCATTTGGTAAGTGGTGATCACAGAGGGAAGAGACCAATAAATGGAAGTTATATATTGCAATCTGGGCAGTATATAATGAATTCAAATAAAAGTCAGGGTTTTTTTTTTTTTTTTTTTTTAATGTGCACAAGAGTTCTCTTTCCTCTACATCCTTACCAGCACTTATCTTTTGTGTTTTTGAGAAAGCCATTCTAACAGATGTGAGGTAAATTACCTCATTGTGATCTTAATTTGTATTTCCCTAGTATCTTGAGCATTTTTCATATACAGCAGTTCCCTCTTATTTGAAGGGGATACATTCCAACACCCCCTCAGTGGATGCCTGAAACTGTGGATAGTACCAAACCCTATGTATACTATGGTTTTTGCGATACATACATACCTATGAAAACATTTTAATTGATAAATTATGTACAATAGCAAACACTTGGAACCAACCCAAATGTCCATCAACAACAGACTGGATGAAGAAAATGTGGCACATATACACCATGGAATACTATGCAGCCGAAAGAGAAGGATGAGTTCATGTCCTTTGCAGGGACATGAATGAAGCTGGAAACCATCATTCTCAGCAAACTAACACAAGAACAGAAAACCAAACACCACACATTCTCACTCATAAGTGGGAACCAAACAATGAGAACACATGGATACAAGCAGGGGAACATCACATACCGGGGCCTATAGGGGGGTGTGTGACTAGGGGAGGAATAGCATTAGGAAAAATATCTGATGTAGATGACGGATTGATGGGTGCGGCAAACCACCATGGCATGTGTACACCTATGTAACAAACCTACACATTCTTCATATGTACCCCAGAACTTAACGAATAATTTTTAAAAAATCAGGCACAGTAAGAGATTAGCAATAACAGCTAATAATAAAATAGAACAATTATAACAATATGACAGCATCACCACTCTTCTGCTTTGGGGCCATTATTATGTAAAATAAAGATTACCTGAACACAAGCACTGTGATACCACAACAGCCCACCTGATAACAGCTATGGCCACTAAGTGACTAACACGCAGGGGTAGCAGATACCACGTGGATCCACTGGACAAAGCAATGATCCATGTCCTGGGCAGGATGGGCCAGGATGGCTCAAGGTTTCATCATGCTAGAATTATTTCTAGAATCTTCCATTTAATATTTCTGGACCACCATTGATTGTGGTAACTGATATCAGAAAGTGAAACTGAGGATAAAGTGGAGCTACTGTACTATTAGCCAACTGTATGTCTGTAAGGTCACTTTAAATAGCCCATCTAGCCATGCTGGCAGAAAATGACTACCATGTGTAATATCTCTAGGAAGGCCTCCAACATTTTTACAGGAAACTCTCTTGGCAAATCATGAACACAGTATTGGAAGTTCTGGTCAGGCCAGTCGGGCAAAAGAAATAAATAAAGGGTATTCAAATAGGAAGAGAGGAAGTCAAATTATCTCTGCTTGTACTAACATGAGTGTATATTTAGAAAACCCCATCATTTCAGCCCAAAAACTCCTTGAGCTAGTAAGCAACTTCAGCAAAGTCTCAGGATACAAAAATCAATGGACAAAAATCACACCAATAATAGACAAGCAGAGAGCCAAATAATGAGTGAAGTCCCATCCACAATTGCTACAAAGAGAATAAAATACCTAGGAATACAACTTATAAGAAATATGAAGAACCTCTTCAAGGAGAACTACAAACCACTGTTCAAGGAAATAAGAGAGGACACAAACAGATGGAAAAACATTCCATGGTCATGGTTAGGAAGAATCAATACTGTGAAAATGGCCATACTGCCCAAAGTAATTTATAGATTCAATGATAGTCTCATCAAGCTACCATTGACTTTCTCCACAGAATTAGAAAAAGCTACTTTAAATTTCATATGAAACCAAAAAAAGCCCAAATACCCAAGACAATCCTAAGCAAAAAGAACAAAGCTGGAGGCATCACACTACCTGACTTCAAACTATATTACAAGTCTATAGCAACCAAAACAGTATGGTACTGGTACCAAAACAGATATGCAGACCAATGGAACAGAACAGAGGCCTCAGAAGTAACACCACACATCTACAACCATCTGATCTTTGACAAACCTGACAAAATCAAGCAATGGGGGAAAGGATTCCCTATTTAATAAATGGGATGGGGAAAACTGGCTAGCCATATGCAGAAAACTGAAAATTAGACCCCTTCCTTATTCCTTATACAAAAATTAACTCCAGATGGATTAAAGATTTAAACCTAAGACCTAAAACCACGAAAACCCTAGAAGAAAACCTAGGCAATACTATTTAAGACATAGGCATAGCAAAGACTTTATGACAAAACACCAAAAGCAACTGCAACAAAGGCTAAAATTGACAAATGGGATCTAATTGAACTAAAGAGCTTCTGCGCAGTTAAAGAAACTATCATCAGGGTAAGGCAACCTACAGAATGGAGAAAATTTTTGCAATCTATCCATCTGACAAAGGGCTAATATCCAGAATCTGCAAGGAATTTAAAGCTACTAAAGAAACAAACAAACAAACAAAACTGCCCCATCAGAAAGTGGGCAAAGGACATGAACAGACACTTTTCAAAAGAAGACATTTATACAGCCAACAAACATGAAAAAAAGCTCAACATCGCTGGTCATTAGAGAAGTGCAAATCAAAACCACAATGAGATACCACTCATGCCAGTTAGAATGGTGGTCATTAAAAAGGCAGGAAACAGATGCTGGAGAGGATGTGGAGAAATAGAAATGCTTTTACACTGTTGGTAGGGGTGTAAGTTAGTTTAATTATTGTGGAAGACAGTGTGGCGATTCCTCAAGGATCTAGAACTAGAAATACCATTTGACCAGCAATCCCATTACTGAGTATATTCCCAAAGGATTATAAATCATTCTACTATAAAGACACATGCATATGTATGTTTATTGCAGCAGTGTTGACAATAGCAAAGACTTGGAACCAACCCAAATGCCCATCAATGATAGACTGGATAAAGAAAAAGTGGCACATATACACCATGGAATATGATGCAGCCATAAAAAAGGATGAGTTCATGTCCTTTGCAGGGCAAACAATTTATTTTAAAACCAAGGGCTTGAAGTTTGAATTTACCCTGCAAAGAAGAAATAAATAAAGTGAAAAAGTAATCACATACCAAACAAGGTTTAGGTTGTTGGATGGCCACACTGACTTCAATACCAATCCCTTAGCAAATAGTAAAGCTAATTTTATTTATACCATTTGAAGGGGCAAAAATTACTCTGAATACGTAACAGCTTACAGAGCACAAATGGAAAAGGCCCCTTAAATTTGAATGCATAATGGTATTCCCTTGAAAGGCATTAAGATATTGCTTTGGCCATGTACAGTGGCTCACACCTGTCATCCTAACACTTAGGAGGCTGCAGTGGGAGGATCATTTAAGTCTAAGAGTCTGAGACCAATCTGAGCAACATGGAGAGACTCCAATCTCTACAAAAAATTTAAAAATCACCCAGGCATGGTGGCATGTGCCTGCAGTCCTAACTACTCAGGAAGCTGAGGTGGGAAGATCATTTGAGCCCAGGAATTTGAGGTTACAGTGAGCTAGGCATGATAGCATCATTGCACTTCAGCCTGGGTAGAGAATTAACGAGACTCTATCTCTTCAACAACGACAAAAACAAAGTAAAGAAAAATATACTGCCTGAATAGCAGAGGTAAATGTAGACAGTAAAAACAAATTCTTTTTGTAGCCCTTACTGATCATTTAGTCCACTTCTAATTTTTTATTACAAAAATTCTGCCCAAGTATTCCGACATGTTATTAGGAGAATACATATTCACTTCTAGTTAAGATTTTAGTGTTCTAATATTTTAACAAAATATTTTCTATGAGACTTATAATAACGAAGACTTAATTTAAAAAGAATTCTTACTGCTAATGTACACTTTAACACTCCCTATTTTAGACATTTGTGTCTGTGCCTCCATTTACTAGAAAATGCTAGTAAGATTCTAAGAGACAAGTCCTGCTTCTGACTGTGTAAATGTGCTGAAATATTAGTGAGGATATGATTTCTCACACTTTGGCCTTTTGATGAAATGCCTTTCCAATACCAGTGTGTCATCTTATCCCACAATTTCACACATCAGCTGCCAGGGTATCTACCCTGAGAGCCCAGTTTCACATTGCACTAATGAGTCAACACCTGTTAAGAGTGGAGAAATCTGAACCTTGTTAGCGATTGTGAAGCCTCCTGGGAGCTGGGATGCTGAGCATTGTCATACTCACCGTCAACATGTCTGTGCTAAGGACCCTGGCAGCGGCCGTGATGAAGTCCCCCACCAGCATTGAGAAGCCAGGAAAACCCAGGGAGAAAAAGCGGGGTGGGCAGTGCCTTATGATGGTATTTAAGATATCCTAAAAGGGAAGGTAAGAAAATACAATTGTAATGTTCAAGCACAAAATTGCAAAGTAGTCAGTCTGTAGTGTTACATATGACCACTGTATAATAATCTAAGAGAACAGAGATCACAGAAAATTTTCAGTGAAAGTGATATTGCAAACTGAGTTACTCCAAGGGTTATCGTACCCATTTTAAAGGTGAGAGATTAGAGACACCAAACTGTAAGATGAATTATCCAAAATCTAAATCATGACTCTGAGACTAGACATTTCCTATGTCTTCCATGTAAAGGTAGGCTCCTTGGACAGGCTACAGGAGTGATGAGGTGAATATGAAACTAAAACCCTCAAGTATCTATCATTGAAAGAAAATGCATCCTGTCTTTGGCTTTCAATTTGCCACAGTTAAAGCACACAGTTACTTTAAAATATCTTAAAGTAGGCAAAGAGACGGAAAATTTCACTCTTCAGATAGTTTTATGTGCTAAGAAATGGGAATATGGAGAGTGCTCAGGTGATGCTGTAATCAGTGAAATGCTAAAGTCAAGGAGCCAGCATGGCTCTGAGTATAGGGATGATCTCACTGTAAGTACAAAGTGCAATAGTAGTAGCCTTTTGCACAGAGTAGCAGTGTAAAGAGCATCATCTGCCCCAGACACCTTGTGTCCCTGTGTCTGTATTGGCCTCTCATTGATGGCTAGATGGCTCCTCACCCCCTCAGCTCTGTTCTGAAGCAGATATCTAATTCCTGCTTGTGGTAAATCAGGGGTCCACCATGGGACAGCATTCATGCCATCCATGGCCAGGCCACATCTCTGAAGCCATATGTGCAAGAGGGTGCGCATGTGTGTGTGTGTGTGTGTGTATGTGTAACAGGAATTAGTAAGAAAACCAAAAACCACAAACTTCTTTTATGCAGCTGTTGGTCATGTACATTAATCAAAACATGCACTGAAGTACAGTCATGTGTTGCTTCATGACAAGGATACATTCTGAGAAATGTGTTGTTAGGCAATTTCATCATCTTATGAACATCATAGAGTGACTTACACAAACCTAGATGGTAGAGCCTAC
This sequence comes from Cebus imitator, assembly GCF_001604975.1. Taxonomy (NCBI): domain Eukaryota; kingdom Metazoa; phylum Chordata; class Mammalia; order Primates; family Cebidae; genus Cebus; species Cebus imitator. The sequence continues at coordinate 4,756,958 of NW_016107449.1, read as the reverse complement.
CACACATCCAGGCTATGTGGTATGGCCTATTGCTCTGAGGCTACAGATGTGCACAGCATGTTACTATATCGAGGTCTGTAGGCAATAGTAACACAATGGAAAGTTCTGCATATCAAGCCACATCTGGACATAGAAAAGGTTGAGGAAAAATACAGCACTACAATCTTACAGGACCACCATCATATATGTGGTCTGCCACTGACTGAAATGTCACATGACTATACTATAGTTATGTGACTTGCAGTTATACAGTGTCAATATAAGAGTAAGAAGCAAAATAAAAACACATACACACACACAATCCTACTTTATTTTCTTAGATTTCAGTGTGGTTATCTAAAAAATCCTTAAAAATAATCCTGATTTAATTCTATCAATATCACTAGAGCAACGTGGTAGTAACATGCTAAGTTCTAACATGTTAAGTCTGTCATAAAAATAACCTCACTTAACAACTTACCTTCTTAAAACATTTACATGTGTTCACAAAACATTTTTTCTAAGACTCTTTTTTCCTTACATGGGTCTTAGTTTCTACAAATCTTGCCATTTACATTCTTAAAATTACTGTATAATGCTTAATTCAATAGAGTTCACATATGGTAAATAGCTTAACAAGTATTAAAGTTTTAGCATTTCAGCAGACTTTTTTCTTACACCAGAAATAAACAGATAAATAGATAGATAAGTAAAAAAGGAAGGAAGGAAGGGAAAAAAAACATGAACCATGCTTCTTCCAGGTTAATGTTTAAGCCTGCTTTAATCACGTCCTTTGATACACTTTAAGGTCCATATCAGTCAAGGCAAACATTCTAAGGGACTAAGCAGATGGATGCTGCAGTTTAGAAAGTGTGTGGTAAACTCAGGATCCAAGAGTAGAACAAAAGATCCACCTTTTTCATAATTAAGCCTCTGATTAATGCCCTGGGCTCCTCACCACACACCTGTAATTACTCACAGAGGTACTCATTGTGCTGGGCCTTGTCTCGGAATATCAGGCATCAAGCTATCCGGCAGCAGATGGAAGCACATTTCTGTTGACATATGTTGCAATGAAAGGATTCGTGCAAACCTGGCTAGCAAGGTAGCAGAATGCCATGCATTTGAAGATTAATAATGCAAACAACCATGATGTTAACTTTGTTATGTTTGTGTTAATTCCATCTGTTGAGGCGTGGAACTAAACCTTGAAGCTTGTGGGCTTTAAAAATCTTTAGTACATACTTGAATCAAATAAGCCATTTTCACCATTGGAATTTAGAGTTTTAATTTAAAAACACTTTTCTAGGCTAAATTTATGGGAATTACGAACTAAATCCTTTAACAAGCTAACATCACAATTTATAAATGAATCCATTTTGCCTCATAAGATTTGTATGTGTAAAGGCAATGATCTGTAAAATGGGGCATTCAAAAAAATTACTAAGTTGCTATACTGATGCTAAAGATAGCAGATAGACACATAGCTGAAATAAAGTCACATGGCTCTCCCTCTCCCTGGACCTCAGCCAATCACTTCAACGGAACCTGCTACTATGGGCAAGAAGGTTGGAAAGAGAGGGCAAAATAACAGATGGCTAGCCTACCCTACCCTGCCACCCACGTAAGACAGTGCCCTGAGGAGATGCAGCGCCTGTGCAAAGTCGCCAAAGACAGCACTGGGGGAGGGTAAACGGGGGGTTAAAGAGGGACTATGTGACCAGTTAGCCAAATTATGGCCATATGCCTGCTTATGTTGCTTCTCCGCACTGAAATGGAACAACTCAAAGACTATCTTTGTGATAACATGTTAAAATTCGGAATAACCACGTGGCACTCAAAGAAGAGCAGCTACATATTCCCAATAGAGGGACATTCACAAAATGTCCTACTTATTTCTAACTCAGTAGAATCCTCTCTTCACCTTCCCCACCATACAGTAAGATCACAGTTCTAACAGGAGCAATTGAAGAATAGAATAAAAATCTGAAACCTTCTTACGCCTTCCAGGACTTTATATATACATGGGGCAGGATGATGCCCTCCAGATATCAGTCATTCATGTGCAGCCCGCATGCCTTTTGCCGTCTCCCTGTCCAAAGTGAACCTCTACCTAATAGGTTTTTCTGAGTGACTCATGTTTTTATTTTTTTTATTTCCATAGGTTTTTGGGGAACAGCTGCTGTTTGGTTACATGAGCATGTTTTTTGGTGGTGATTTGTGAGATTTTGGTGCACCCATCACCTGATTTGTAGTCATTTATCCCTCACCCCCACCCACACTTTCCCCCAAGTCCTCAAAGTCCACTGCACTATTCTTATGCCTCTGCATACTCAGAGCTTAGCTCCCACTTATGAGTGAGAACATATAATGTTTAGTCTTGCATTCCTGAGTTATTTTGCTTAGAATAATGGTCCAATTATCCTGAAAAACCTATGTGTATCCTTTCTCATAAGTAAAAAGTAACTCAAATAATATAATGACAGTAACCAATGTGGCTGAATTTTTGCTAAAAATACCATCTTCTGATGAAGTCTCTGGGTTTGAGACCAGCTCTCCTTGTTAAACAGAAGCACAGAATGCAATGACAGGGTGGTGTGAGACAAGTTCTTCTCTCAATTCCATCTGGCCTACCTAAGAATATCACAAGGACCTGCGGAGAAGAGGAATCACACTACTGTGTGATTCAATACTAATCAGCGCTGCCTCCACTGGGATGGCTAGTGAGAAACAGCCCGGCACTCTGGTGCAGTGAAAAGAACTCTAGAACTGGGACCATAGCCTTGTGTGACTGTGGGCATATCACATCATACCTAGAGCGTATGCTTCTCTTCCATAAAATGGAATGATACTCCCTTACGGAGCTGTATCTAATGGGATAGGAGATAAGAACATATGCCTTTGCAAAATGAAAAGAGCCATAAAGAAGTAAATAGAGTAGGAAGTAAATAATTATTTTTCAAAAAGAGAAGGACTCTGAAGGGTTTTACTTTGTAGAATTTACTTTGTAGGTGTAGATTGTATAATTCAGTGAACTATTATTTTGCTCATCTACAGAAAGAATATTTTAAGATATTTCAAAGGTGGCACAAACAAGCCTCTTAGATCACACATTATCCCAGAAATTTAAAAGCTCCACAAATTAGTGCTTTCAAGCAACACCGTTAGCAAAGCATTACAGCAATTAGCCATAGTGTATATAATTTACAAGGCAAATAATGAAAGAAAAACAGGAAAATTATCATTTTAGATTTTCTAGGATTCATTTTTCTAAGTAGTTCTAGAACTTAATACAAACAAGTTCAAGTTAGTATCATAGCAAGAATTAGTTTGTTTTTCACACATTAAACAGACTAAACAATAAATAATAAGCAAAATAAAATTAGTTTTATTCTTTAAAGTTGAACATAGGAAACACAGACAAAGATCTTTCACATGGTTTTGTTCAAAGAAACTAAAATTCGTTCTGCAAAATGTTGCAATATAGTGAACAGATCACCAAACTAGTGTTTTTTTCTCCTTCTGGTTAAAAGTCCAAGTGCATACTATATACATTGAGTGTGTAAAGATCACTAAGATGATAATTGTGAATTTGCAGCTTATCAGAAGATTCTGGTTATGAGAAAGTAACTGGCGAGAACATCTGTCTCTTATCACTGATCTTGCAAAAAAATCAGGTAATTCAAATAGAGGCGTGTTGTTTCCTTTCCTTCAAAGCACAGTTCTATAAACACAAACCATATTCAGCCTGGTAAATGAATCGCTTTAATTGAATGCTATGTACACAGTAACTGGAAAAACCATAAGTGATAAGAAAAACATATGGTGATGGCAACAGAAATCGGTTTATTCATTTTGCATAGTGTTGTTTCTTTAGTTCCCTTATAATTGACCTCTAGAGCGATAAATGTGTAAAATAATTTTGTTTATTATGGCTCCAAACCTTCCAACAATTACACAAAATGAAAATTTAAAAGGAAGGATTCATTCTGGAAGCATTTCCTTTGTTTACATAATGGCACAGCTATAATTTAGTGCTCGTGTTGTTATGGAAAATAAAAAAAGGGCGATTACAGGCCATTTCAATTCAAAATATTGCACAGTGGTGTCAAAATGGGGGAAAATGTTCACTTTAAAGCAGTTTAAAATGGATTAACCCTATAAACAAAAACATTTCAACATGGCATTCTATAAAACACAAATGTTCAAGAAGTAGCCATCCTCCAAACCATATTAGAAATATTGCAACTGTACTTTCACACCAATTACATATATATTATTCACTTAATATTTGTTCAGGGCCCAGCAGATGATGGTTGTAACACAATAGCCAGCCATCTGTCTCCCTGCCTTTCCTTCGTGGACTCGCGCCTGCTTCTCAAGAGCAAACAGATCCAGTTATTCCACCTACAGCCACTCCGTCCCTCTACAAGGCCAGACACAATCATCAAGAAGTAAAACCTGCATGTGAAAAATCACTCAATTCCTCATTTAACTTTTTACTTAAAGTAAACTAAAACACTACACAGTTAGATGACTTCATCACTGTTTTTCAAGAAGACGGCTGTCTTTTACCTAGGAAATTCCATAGGAAGTTCTTTTATTTAGTAAAGAGGGGAAAGTTGGGATCCTTTATCCCAGTAATCTGGTTAACAAAAATATATGATTCATTCTATACTTGGGTAATTAATTATAAAAATGTGAATGCAGAGAAATACATTTAACACTAAATATGAATATAAACTTTAAGAATGAAGAAGTAGCCAGGATCCTGTAGTACCTGAGGGCATATTTTTAAGTGTTGGTTACTGCCTGCCTGCCGCAGTTCATAAATGCTGAGTGATGAGAAATTTTTACTTACCAGAAGACCAGATCTGAAGAGACCTCAAAGCTCCAAGTCCTGATTCTCTCATTTCTGTTAGTGGGTCTCTGCTCCTTCAGCTTTGGGCACAAGGACATACTTTACATACTACAAGCTGTTAACCTGGCTTCTGATTATTAAAAAATAAATCAACATGGCCCTTTAAAAAAAAAAATCAACATGGCCCATTAAAAACAAAACAAAACAAACAAACAAACAAAAAAAAACCACAGCAGAGCATGGCACCAATGCTTCATTTCCAGAAAAGTCACTGGGAACAAAAAGTTAGCAGAACAAAGCTGAAAATTACTTTTATGATTGGGGCCAAATAATACGTGGTATATGCTTTACATTATGTGTTAAAATGGCTAACTTGGTGCATCTGTCTGGGAAAAAAAGCAGAGATCTTTACAAGAGTTGTACACAACGTGATTTCTTGGAGTACAACTATGTTCCTGATGCCAGGAGAAATATTACAGGACTGAGTAATCGGGTTCTGCACCTGGAGAATCAAAATCGCCTAGTGGCTGGGCATTGTGGCTCATGCCTACAATCCTAGCACTTTAGGAGGCTAAGGTGGGAGGATCACTTGAGCCCAGGAGTTCAAAACCAGCCTGGGTGACATATCAAGACCCTGCCTCTACAAAAAATTAAAAAAAAAAAAATAAGCCAGGTATGGTGGTATACTCCTGTGGTACCAGCTACTTGGGAGGATGAAGTGGGACAATCACTTGAGCCTGGACATCAAGGCTGCAATGAGCTATATTTGTAAGACTGCATTCCAGCCCAGGCAACAGAGAGAACCTGTCTTAAAACAAAACAAAATGCCTAGAACTTTTCACCAGCAGAACTGCTATAAAGAAGACTGAATTTCCTTGACAGCAACATGCAAAAGGGAAAGGGAATGGGAAACGTGCAACAAACTCCTGAGGCCACGGGAGCTGCTCTGAGCATTTGCACAGTATCAGGATTTCAGGAGTGACAGAGCAAGTGGACAGATGGCAGAAAAAGGCATTATGATGCTCAAGCCCAAAAAGAAAACCTTGAATATTTTTCCTAACAGCTTATCTACAAAGAAAAACTTGGCTGGACTTTAAACAGTGAAGATTGACTGTTCTGCTTCAGAAAATGTGGGATATAGATTTATTTACTTATTTAAGGAGCACTGCACATTAATTATTTTTATACTGAAGTTGATAAGTCACTAATCCGTCTACACTGCTTTTTTTTTTGGTAATAGCTTTGAGATATATATTCATATATAATGAAATTCACCCAAGAAGTATACAATTCAGTAGTTTTTAGCATATTCACAGAATTGTGCAGCCATTACCACTAATTTGGGAGCATTTTCATTACCCCAAAATGAACCCACCAGCAGCTGTTCCCAATTTCTCATATACCCAGTAACTGGCAACTACTTGTCTACTTTCTGTCTCCATGAGTCTGTCTACCCTGATATTTCAGAATTCAGAATCTTAACAATATATATAGCATTATGTGTCTGGTTTCTTTTACTTAACATGTTTTCAAGGTTTATCCACATCATGGCACAGAATACTTTATTCCTTCTTGTGATCAAATCAATATTCCATTGTATTGATATACCATATTTTGTTCATCTTTTCATCAGTTAATGGACATTTAAGCTGTTTCTACCTTATGGTAATTGGTTTTAATTTGAATTTCTCTGGTGAATAATCAGATGTTCTTCAACATCATTATTCACCAGAGAAATTCAAATTAAAACCAATTGCCATGAGTATCTTTTCATGTTCTTCTTAGCCATTTTTATAACTTCTCTAGAGAAGTTTAAGTCTGTATCTTTCACCCATTTTTTATTTGGGCTGTCTTTTTATTGTTGAGTTATAAGATTTTTAAAAAATTTTTAAACTTTCATTTATTTGTTTATTTTTGAGACTAGCTAATAAGGCTGGCTAATTTTTGTATTTTTGGTAGAGATGGGGTTTCACCATGTTGCCCAGGCAGGTCTCAAGCTTCTGGCCTCAAGCAATCCACCTGTCTCAGCCTCCCAAAGTGCCGGGATTACAAGCATGAGCCACCGCGCCACGCTGCATAAGACTTCTTTATATGTATTCTGGATACCAGATCAAATATATAATTTCAAATATTTTGTGGGTTTTATTTTCACTTGTTTGATAGCATCTTTTGAAGCACAAAAGATTTTAATTTTGATGAAGGATAATTTATCCATTTTTTCTTCTGTTGCTTGCATATTTGGTTTCATATCTAAAAGGCTATTGACAAATCGAAGGTCGTGGCGATCTAGTCCTTCCCTTTCTAAGAGTTTTACCATTTTAGCTCTCATATTTTGGACATAAAACCATTCTGAGTTAATTGTGTATATGGCATGAGGTGGGGGGTCCAACTTCGTCCATTTGCATGTGAGTATCCAGTTGTCCCAGCATCATTTGTTGAACTGACAATTCCTTTCTGATTGAATTGCCTTTGGACTCTTGTCAAAAAATCAGCTGACTATGGGCATATAAGTTTATTTCTCAATTCTCAATTCTATTCCATTGAACTATATGTCTAACCTCTTACCAGGACCACACTGTTTGGATTACTCTAGCTTTTGGTGAACTTTTGAAATAGAAAACTAGTAATTCTCTAATTTTGTTCCTTTCTGAGATGGCTTTGGTTATTCAGGATTCCCTGCAATGCTGGAAGAAACTTAGGATCAACTTTTCCATTTCTGCAAAAAACACCATTGAAATGTTGATAGGGATTGTACGGAATCTATATATCAGTTTGGGGAGTACTATTATCTTAACAATATTAGGTTTTCTGATCCACAGATACTTTTCCATTTATATAGGTAGTTTTTAGTGTCCTACAGCAAGGTTTGCAGTTTTTAGTGTATATACCTTGCAAGACCTGGGTCAAATTTATTTCAAAGTATTTTATTCTTTTTGGTGCTATTGTAAATAGAATTGTTTTCTTAATTTCATTTTCAAATTGTCCGTTGCTGTTGTATAGAAATACAGTTGATTTTTATATATTGATCTTGTATCCTGCAACCTTACAGAATTATTTACTAGCTCTAGTAGGTTTCTTTTTTTTTTTTTTTTTTTTTCAAGTAGGTTTCTTTTTTAAGTGTGCGTTTATTTCATGAGGTTTTCCAAATACAAGATCATATACTCTGTGAATATACATAACTTTCATTTCCTTTCCAGTCTGGCTTTTATTTCATTTTCTTACCTAACTCCCTGTCTGGAATCTCTGGTACACTGTTGAAAAGAAGTGGTGAGAAAAGACATTCTTGTCTTGTCCCTGATCTGAGGGAGAAAATCAGAGTTTAAAATGGAAATGCCTGTTATTTCTTTGGTGGGAAGAAAGCCAGAGCCTATGATGTGGCAAACAAGCCCAGAGCAACCTTTTTGCAAAATATTTTTGGAGTAGCAAATGAGTGCTGTCTGCAAGGATGCTCAGAGTGCTGTGAGATCAGAGCCTCTAAGAAAAAACTGTTTCTCCATCACATGAATCAGCTCTCTCCCCTAGGCCCAAGTCCTTTGCTACATGAAAAAAACACAAAGCCCCTTTTCTCTGGCCAACATAACACCCTGCCTGAAGCCCACGGATGACGGGGGGCTACTGTCTTTCACGTGTGTTTTCTAAAATGGGCATTTCAGAGCTCACTAAAGAGACTGACAGGGAGATGTCAAACCCATTAAAAAATTCTGGCACATTTATGATTCCATAAGATAAGAAAACTGTTGTAGGGTCGTGGAGAGAAGTGACTAACCAGCTGCACCAATAGTGCCTTGAAGGTGCCACGGTCTGACTATGTAATGACTGTCTTAGTCATGACCCTGATAAGCTTCAAATCTACACCATTACAGTTTGTACAACAGGCTGCCTTAATGAGGTTGATGCAGATGCTCAAGGGCAGTTATTAAATCCTCACAATGAGATTTTAGCAAATGAGGGCTTCAACAAGTTGTTGCCAGCAAGTGATAACAGTGGAAGTGACTCAGCTGCATCAGATTCGTGTGTAAGGTGCTTTGAGTGTTAGACGCTGGTGCAGCACTCCAAAAGCAGATTGGGCCTGATGGCCAAAGCTCAGGATAAGTCTACACAAAAAGGCATTTATACAGCACCAAGGAAGTTACTGCGGGCTGGGGATGAGGGAGGGCTAGGGTAGGAAAATACTAAAATCTTTTTCTGAGGTGCCCAGCTGCTTATCTCAGAAGAGGCTAAACTGAACCAAGTGTCTCTGCTTGTCTCCTCCACCCCCTCCTCTATGGCTTTATATGTTCTCTAGCAGAAGGAAAAGCAGGGTCACTGCCATCACAGATAAAAGGATGGGCAAAAATGCACTTATAGTGCATAATCATATAAGTAATATTAAGGTAAGAATTGCCAAAATGAGTCAAATGTGCACACACAAAATTAATATAGGTACTGCAGAGTCAGGGAACTATACCTTTCCCAGGTTTATTATTCACTCTGTCTCAAGAATGCATCTCCTAGAAATACATTCTTCTTAGAATATTAAAAAGAAACTCTTGGGTGAAACCACAGACTTAACATAGTCAGGTGTTGCTTAAGGTCATGGCTGCAGGGGCACAGTAAAAATTTAATTGACACTGCCAATGATGCCAAGTAAAATAATCTTCTCATTCTAATGTTAGAATCTAGATTAGGACCCAACTGCCCATAATGTTACCCCAGAATGAAGTAGAAAAAAACAGTGGGGAAAACACACCCCTACTGAATTTGGGTAACAAAGGTATTTAATTTATTCCTTTGGAACCATAAAACTTACAAAAGAGATCCAAGAGAACATCATTCGATCTTTTCATTTTACAGACATGGAGAAAGACATCAATCAAGGCCAGAACTACAGTTAGCAGCAAGGTTTAAACGCAAACCCAAGCATGGTCCTGTTCCTTGCAGGAAAGGAAAATGTTAAGTCAGGGTCAATGAAGCAGCATTTGATATTTGTGAATAATGGGCCTCGTATATAGTGCATAGCACTACTTTGAGGACTTACTTAGTTTTAAAACCTGAATTCTTCTTTCATCTCACTCACTTTGCCTAATAATCATTGATTAAAAATGCAAATAATACCTTTCAAAGCTATACTTTCAAGTGAAGTCAATAAATGATTGCTACAGCTTAAAAATATGCTTCCAAAAAGAAACACGTAACTCCTACCCTCATAGAAATATTATCAGATGAGGGAACTGGCTCATAAAATGCTATCTTCAAAATAAAGACAGGTCTTCCACCAAAGCCGTCTTCTTAGGAAATTACTGGGCATGAGGGGTAAGGGGGGAACTGTGTGGGGAGGGTGGGGCAGTGAGGGGAAATTCATTAGAAAGATCTTATGGAAAAAAAACAAAAAGAAGTTTACCAGGATTCCAGCAACAAATTAAGATTCCTATTCTTCCCTCAAAATGAACACTAGAGAACACCAGTTCTCTGTGGCTTCTGTGCTCATTTGTGATCTCAACTCTGCTTAAAAAACAAACAAAAAACACCTCAGGGCTTCTAATGCCATCATAGACTAGCATGTCCCATGCATTTAAGCATGCTTCTTTCTTATGTGTTGAAATCAGGAAGCCTGGCTCTCAGGTTTGGGTGAAAACGAGTCTGCTTCACAGCACTGAATTTTGCCAGGATGTTTCCCAACCTATGCCTAAGAACCGATTAAAAAGAAACAATGATTTCTGTTAGTACTTCCCACATCTTCTGGTGTGTTCAATATCGGTAAAGAAATTAATTTTAGAGTATGATTATTATCCATTCTTTTCATTCTAAGAAAATGCAAAATGCATGCCCTCTAGTTTATTTTCTAACAAATAAAATTACTCCGCCTGCACAAAGCAGCAAAACTGAATGTCTCAACATTTTTGTATTTCGGGAAAAAAAAAAAAAAAGAGGGCAACCCTGTGGTGGTTCAATTTCAGGAGTCTACAGACCATCTCACTAATATGGGTGAAAACCTGGATGAATTAGAATGACAATTTCCCATCCCTCCCATTTAGACAATTTGTCTTTAGACAAAGAGCTCTCAAGAATGACTGAAATTTGAGAGAACAATCCCAAAGGATCTATCAACCTGCTTATGGAGAAACCTCAGGCCAGATCCACTAGCAAAGCAGCAATATCCACAAACCCGACACTACACTTGTCCTGCCCATCCTATGATGAAAAGTCCACCATATACAAATCCCACACAGCAGTAAGCAGAGAGGTCAATCAACCTCTAAATGTTGAACAAATGGCTTGCTGCTTCAAATTCTAGGAATACCTATTTTACATTTTGATTTTTGACGTATATATAACAAAACTCATTTTAGGGACTTTGAAATAACTTTTTTTTTTTTTAAAATGAATGTGCTTTAAGAGTAGACTTTTGAGCTACTGAGGAAATAGGAGGAGGAGGGCTTTAAAGATAAAATTCCAGTAAAAGATACAGTTAATTTGTTGTCTGAACTTGGGCAGATGCTTTACCTCCTGAACAACAATTTCATCATCTGTAAAATGGGAATGAAAATGCAACATGCCCTGCTGTACTCTTCAAAAGGGCAAAGGAGATAGTATCCGAAAGCATTTTGTAAATTCCAAAGTTCATAATTATTCTTTTTATTAAATAACAGCAGGATTTATTCATGATCTTATTAAAATATTAATTTTCCAGGATCATCTGAAATTCTCAAGTGCTAGCTGGATTGAAGGTACCATGCTAGTTGCTGTGAGGTTCTGAGGCAGCTCCTGCCTTCCAGCAATGGCCTGTTAGGGGAGGGGAGAGCTCCTCATAGCTAAGAGTGAGGCCACCAAGAGCACAGGGCTCCTGCATGACGGGGACAGTAGGTATGCCATGGGAACCAAGGAAGGGAAGCAAATAGGTGGCACAAGACACTGGGTCTTAATGAAGGGACCATTCTGCATGTGTTCAACTAGACTCCAGCACAGAGGAAAATGGTAGGTATTTTGTTTTAATGTCATATTATTAAAAGGTTCTCTTTTGCTAACATTTCTCTAGCCCACAAATACCTACCAGAGGATATTTTTTCCATGGAAGAACAAAAGAAAAACTGTTGTTTATTGTTTCTTTAGAAAACAATGTTCTCTCTAAAATGTGTTTCAGTAAATAGCATTAACAGCTGAACAATCTGCAATTACCACAATACCACTTATTGTTATGTATTAAAAAGAAATCAACAGAAAAAAAGATTATTCCCCACAAGGAAAGCACTTTTCTCACAGAAACAAAAATTGCAATTTAAAATGCTTTTCTTGACATTATTTCCTTCTATCCAAGTCTACCTTTTATGAATTATAATCCATAGTCATTATTTAAATCTATTATATTCAAAAATCATTCCTCTCCAAATGGGAGTTTATGTATCCCCCTTCCCCAAGTATAACCTTAGTACTTAAAATTTCTCTAGAAGCTATCCCTCTGTCTCTCATTGCCTCTGTGCCTGGAGAAAAATGTAACACTTCTTAAAGTCTTCACAGAATTCTAAATGAGAAAAGATGGTCTTATAGGTCAATAGCTATATTCCAAAGAGCAAGTACTGCAGTGAATGTACCAGTGCCTGCCGAAGGCCTAACTATCTTCACTTTCTCAAAGTCCCAGAGTCATTAGAAACGCACTTCATGAAACAAGCAGCACAGGCCAAACAGGCTATGTATGTGGTCACTGATTCAAGGATGCGGCGACTTGAGTGCAAGGCTAGGTAGGGCTCAGGCTCTGCGTGAATGTTCCTTTTTTCTGAGGCTGTCCTAGAGGGTCAGATAGTCTTGGACTGAATTCTTTAGAGCTTGGAAGGCTTACAGACATAGAATCTATTGCCTGCCATATTTAAACAGGAAACTGGCTTTAGTGTCTCCTGATAACGAGCTGGAATCTACCTATTAGTTCTGGCTCTGGAGTTAAAACAGTCTCTCTCCACACAGCACTGCTTCAACATTTGAAGAAAGCAATTATCTGTGTCCATGAACCAACCCTTTTCCATGCAAGCTGTTCTCTCAGCCATCCTGCTTCCTCTTAGCTACTCAGGCAGTGCTCATGCAAGAAATGGGACCTGAGCCCCTCCCACCTCCTTTCATTCATACGGTGCCTTGGGCCTTGCAGACGCAGGTCACACAACTTTCTACTTTGGGCTTCCAGGCAAAATCCATCTCAGATGATTTTCATGTTAACTTCAGAATTAATCAGAATGTTCCATATTTTATTTCTTAAACTGATTCTTTTAGATGCAGAATTTAGTAAGCTGAACCATATGAAATTGCACCCCCTTTCTGAAAACCCATATAACTCTACCTGAAACATTAACTTTCTTAATTTCCCTGGTTAAATTTTCATATGTATTTATTTCCTTTGTTAAGCTAAGAGAGTAAGACTTTCATACTGTTTTTGATTACTGAGTTGTGTCATTTAATTTATATCATCTAGCTCTTCTCCTAGGACAACGTCATCTGCACAAGTACTCCTCTAGGGCGAGGTTTCTCAACCTCAGCACTGTTGATATTTTGGGTCATAAATTCTTTGTCGTGTTTCTGTGCAATCTAAAATACTTAACAACATCTCTGGCTTTCACCCACTAGATGACAGTGCACTTCCCTCCCCTAGTTATGACAACCAAAAGTGTGTCCAGACATTGCCAAATGTTCCCTGGAGGGGGCAAAATTCCCTGCCCCGCAAGAATCACTATTCTAGGGTAATGAAAGTTGACTAGCTTACCACAGTAAGTGGTTAATGCCTGCCTTGAAACTGATAGTTGGAGCCAAAATTTCAAGAAAAGTGATTCAGCTTGGCTGCTTTGGTCACCCATTCTTCCCCATGATGCAATGTGGATTTGGAAGAGCCAGTCTCAGAAGGTTTTCTTTTTTTCTTCAATTTTCTATCAATCAATGTATTACTGAGCATCTACCCTCTCTGGGAAAAGACAGAAGGCACTCCAGTGACTCTGTTAAAAAAGATTCCAGTGACCTGGGTTTTGTGACAGGCCACAGTAGAGTCTCCCTCCAGAGAGAAACGTCAGAGCCAAAGAACACGGTTCTCTACTGAAAAATGTATGCAATTGATACACGATATCACATGGTAACAGTTTACTAAGAACAAAATCTTTCCTTTGTCCACATATACTGAGAGTTGCTATTATACTTCATTTTTATGTTTTATTTCATGTAGCATGTCTTATTAAATACTAGAAGATTTGTAGCTAAATATACATAATTCACATTCATCACTAACATTTAAATCCAACCAAGGAAATCAAACAAAACCCTAGTTTCTGGCCTGTCAGGTAGATTTTTTTTCTCTCTGGATCAGCCTCCATGCTATTATCTTACACTTTTTAAAGCTGTGAAACAAGTTCACTGCACATGTGTTAAACCTCATAACCGAAACCTCTGCCATCTGTTACCTACTACATATTTTTACTTTCCTTATTGGGGTATAAGTGGGCTCCATCTACAGGTTAATGAAAATAATTATTGGTTCTACAGCTATAAAGGAAAAGAAAAAAAAACCTCTCCCATTTATTTTTGGTACAGTCATCTATTGAAGTCTTTATGGTGATTGATAGCTGAATAAAGTTATAATAAATTTTCACTGATAAATTTTGATGAATCTGTGGCTTGTCCATTCCCATGAAAACTTATGGAAAACACTCAGAAGGCACTGGATGCTATCTGATGGTGTAATATTAATTATATGACAGCTTCTATATTTTATCAATCTGAATTTGTACAATAAGCACAAATAGGAATTATTATTAACTTAGCAATACATGTCAGAAGAGAGTTGACATATCTCATCTGTCCTTATCCTTTAATCAAACCTAAGTCAAACCTGGAAGTTTTGTTTATTGGTGCAGTAAACTTCCCTTACAGTCAATAAAATTTCATTGATTTGAATAAAGTAAATTCAGTTCAAAAATTGTATTTTTAGAAAAATAAAAGGACTTGTTTTTAAGTGCCACATTACTTTCAAAAATAATCGGTAACAAATATATGTCTTAGCTAACCAAAACATCAAATAACAGAGCCCTTTATACATTCCATTTCAATAATTATAAATACATTTACGATTTGCAAATCAACTGCTTGAATTCCAACAGAATTAGAAAAGACGTTCTCTTAAGTAGAGAGAAAATGTCCCTGGAAATCTTTCCTGCACATTTCTAATTCCTAGCAGGCAAGAAATCTTTGGGGACACCCCCTGATATATACTTGGATGCACCCACTTGGCCTGTCCTGTGCTACAATGTCCAAGGTGAGGGAAGGGTCATCAAGACGTGCACCGAAACTTACAATCATTTTATCCTATCATGCCCACTTGCCTTCCTTTTCTCAATTCATCTTGCCTTTCTGAATCGACATTTGCTTTGACAGACAATGGGAATAGTGCCAGGACACTACTTCCTCAGGACGCTTACCAATCAGTACTACATCCTATCTCTCCAACATATCACACACACACACACACACACACACACACACACACACACACACAGGCACAAAACACATATGATGTGCATATATGTACAAAATATATACACATATGATGAATTTACACACAAACACACAAACTCCATCTGTGTCTCAGTCCTTGTTAGCCCTCATTACCTTGCCCCTGGCCTATTAAAATAATTTCCTTTCTGTGCTTATTGTCATCATTCTTTCACAATTACAATCCACCCCTACTTTATCACTGTGGTTTAAGCTTCTTAAAATGCTCTTCTGGTCACGTGGAGTATCATGCTTAAAAACTCAACAGCTCTCCACTGTCTATGGGATGAAAACTACTTTGGATCAAGGCTCTTTACAGTGCTGCCTGGATTCATGACCACATATTATTTCTATGCATACATCTGGCATTAAATCAAAACCACTCTGGTCACTGTTCTTGACTACAGCCTGAAAAGTTCTATATCTTTGACGTGAAATTACATCATGCTTCTTGTTCTACTATCTAAATCCTATCCATCCTTGAAAGTCCTTCTAAATCCCCTCTCCTCTGTGAGCTGCTTTCAAATCAACTTAGCTAAAAGGATATTCAACAGTCTAATTTTCATAACATGTATAACACTACTTATTTGTTTTCTTTGCACAAGTTGATGGACATTACAGATACTTGTTTATGTGTCTCACACTATCATAACCTGACTAGGTCTTTATATGGCGGGAAAAAATATTCAACATAAAAAGCTCACTGAACTTTGTGCCACATTTAGGAAGAAGTGATATGACCCTAATAATAAAATGCCTAAACATAAATCAGGGGATCTAAGAATGCTCAATGGGAAAGGGTCTGAGAGGCTCTCTAGCCCAGTTCATTCACTTGACTAATTGTGGGTAGGTGGGGGCGCCATGGCCAGTGAGTGACAAAGCCGAGTCTAGCCCTAAGGTACTTTAGTTCCCAGTATCAGGCCTGCCATCCATGAGAGTCATATGTTGTTCTTAAAAGTCAATATATTCTAAAGTCATCTTATATCCTGAATTCTTGGAAGTATGTTTTCCAATTCTTAACAACCTGAGGAATCAGGCCCCAAGCTAGTCCTATTTTTATTTATAGTATGAGCCAAAAATTTTTTAACTGTTTTTAAATGAAGCTTTAACAAAGTTAAAGGTCTAAAGTTTCTTTATTTATACACATCTAAGTTATTATTTCATCCTCAGAACATCAGTTAGATCTTTCAATTCACAAATAAGTACTTTATCTGCTAGTGTTGAATTAAAATCCTATAAATTAAAACCTTGGTAAAATCACTTGCTGTACAGAATGAGCACTTTAGAGACATGTACTAAAATTGTTTCCTGGGATGCAAGATAAATAAGGCCCCCAATTTGCCACCTTAATTCTTTACTTTTTCTGGAACTGAATACTCAGTTTATGTTTCACCTTAAATATACTTCAAAATTTATGTTTACCTAGTCTATATGGTTCTATAGTTGTAAGTCTAAATTTTCAGCAAAGAACAATTCTTTGTCTGAGAAAGGGTGATGCAATTATTACATATCACTGCATGATACAGGCTGTCTGGAGTTATTAATAGAGTCAGGTACGGCCAATTTACAAGTATCACCCCTGCACCTCACTTTCAAAGTTCACTGCTGAGTCTTATGTTCACTGAGGGGCCTCATGGGATCTTTTTACAAACGCCTGTTTATTATTATATTATTCCATCATATACCTCGTGAGAGGAGGTTGTAATATCCGTTAAGAAAATCACAAATTACTCTGACTTCTTTGAGAGAATGCTGCTTTACATATGATGTTTAAAATTATGGTTTCTTTAACATTGATGTGACGAAAGGTTCATTAAAATGTGGAGTTAAATGAAAACAAAATGTTCCTACAAGCTCAATATTATTGCCTACAAAAAAGTGGCTAAAATTTTTAAAAATTTTAAATTAATGCTCAAGTGCATTCAGCAACTGAAATATAAACCAGTGTGGATCACGTATTGCCGTGCCCAGCACAGCACTTTGCAGAGCATTTACTGGCTGAGCCAGAGTCTTACTTGCAGACAACAGAAACCACTGTTTTGAGATTAAGAAGAAAGATATTTATATGAGGGTGTTAAATGGCTTATAGAATGTCTCGAAGTGCCAGGGAACCAATCACACATCTCCACAGCCAGGAAAAAATTGGTAAGCATCCACATCACAAGGCTGTTCCAGAAGAGTCTATTGTCTGCTCATCTCACCAGTGATGCTGGTGCCGGAACAGTACCTCCATGACAGGAGGACTCAGCTCCCCCTGTGCTGCGGCCCACCACTCCCCACAACGACTTTCAATTGCCATGTTGGTTGGTGTCTCTGCTGGACAGAACTTGGCTCAATGCCAACCCAGCTGCAACGAGTCTAGGATATGCAGCATTCAGCTTTCTAGCTTTCCTTGTACAGAACGCTCCTTGGGTGGGGTGAAAAGTGAGGGGAGAGTGAGCTGATGGCCACAGACACAAAAGAAACACTTCTGGACCATAAGCATACACAGGTAAAAACAAATGTTATCAATATGCATGTCTATCTGCAGCACAAGGAATTGGTTATTTCTCCACACACTGTAAGACTCCACAATGCCTAGTTACGTTTTTTAGTCAAATTATTATGTTTAAAGTAGGAACATGTATGGAGAAAGAAAAACAATCAACACTTTAAGATATCAGAAATAAATGATGTTACTCAAGGAGCTGCTGTTTTTCTCCTCATCCTTAGTAATACAAGGGCTCATGCTTACTGAGGGGTCATACCCATGATCCAGGCTGAATGCATTATGTGTTTTACCTGTTTCAAGTCTTCAAACGAACCTATAAGGTAGGCACTATTATTATCCTCATTCTATAGATAAGAGAGCCAAGGCACAGTGAACCCAATATGATTTGGCTAATAAGTAACAAAGCCAAGACTGGAACTCCAGACAAGCTGACTTGAGGTCCCTGCTCTTAACTGATACAATTGATCATACTCTGTTACACTAGATCATAACTTTATGCTGTTATGATCCAAATATGTAGCTTGATAGCTAACTCAGGGCAGAATAACACAGACTTCTATATTGGAGAGAGGTTCCATGCTTTTTTGGTGCATTACAAAGTACGATAATATAGATGAAAATGACAAAGACCCATATTTCCCAAAATGTCTATATGTAAATTTGCAACAATAATGTTACATTAATGTAGGTTTTGCATTTAAAAGAGAATTTAACTTTGATCTATAACAGACAAATTGACAAATTACATTAAGACATTAAATCTGTAAGTTATTGTTTAAAAACAGTTCACTTGTTTTGAGCAAAGAAAACCGTCCAGTCTTTGATACATGTTCTTACAAACATAAAAATAAAATTTCTTTCCTCAACTGTCCTTTTTCATTTCATACATATTAATCTTTCCATCTATTTTAAACAATCATGAAATTAATAGGAACCGGATTTTTTGTTTTGTTTTGCTTTTTGAGACAGTCTCATTCTGCTGCCAGTCTGGAGTGCAGTGGTGCAATCTCGGCTCACTGCAACCTCTGCCTCCCTGGTTCAGGCAATTCTCTTGCCTCAGGTTCCCGAGTAGCTGGGACTACAGGCACGTGCCACTATGCCCAGCTAATTTTTTTGTATTTTAGTAGAGACGGGGTTTCACTATACTGGCCAGGATGGTCTTGATCTCCTGACTTGTGATCAGCCCACCCTGGCCTCCCAAAGTGCTGGGACTACAGGCGTGAGCCACTGTGCATGGCCAGAAACTGTTTTTAATAAATCCAAATCATAGATCTTTCATGTCAAACTATTTTGGGGAATTCTGAGGTGAAAAAGCTGCTTAAGTATTAGGAAAAACTAAGAACAACAAGAAACAGCTTTATAACAGAAACTGAAGGACGATGAAGAACTAAGAAGCAACCTGTGGAAAGGCCTTTCCGGGCTGGGTTGGGTACTCCAATGAGGAGCATTCTGAAGTGGGGTGGGACCAAGGGCAGAGCCCAGGCAAAATAAAACGGAAGGGAGAAACAACATCAAGGACTATTGAACCAACACGCTAGCTGTGAATCAATCAAAAAAACATATGTGGTGAAGTAAGTCAGGCCTGCATGTGAATTCTAACAGCCTTTTTAACATGTGACACTAGGCAAAAGTTTTTAATATTTTTCGAAACTTCATAATTTATAAAATGGGCCTCAGGGGCTGGGCACTATGGTTCACACCTGTAATCGCAGCATTTTGGGAGGCCAAGACAAGAGATTGCTTGAGCCCTATGAACTGATTGTGCCACTGCACTCCAGCCTTGGCAATGGAGTGACACCCCATCTCCAAATAATCAATAATAAAATAAAACAGGCCATGATATTTATTGATTTGAATTGCAGAAAAGACTCAATGATACAATATCATGTGCTCCCCAGCACACAGTCCAGCACTGTGAGTGCTGAAGAAATAAATACCCCCAAGCACCACCACCAGCCCACCAGACACAAAGCAGCTGCACAGAGGGAAGCACACTAGCAGGCCCCTTCACAGGCAGGCTGGGTAGCCCTGAAAATCACACCAAATTTTCTTCATAATTTACATTTATTTTGGAAGTGTTTATGATCTTAGTTATTTTGTAAACCAGTAACCTCAATATTTTTTTAAAAAATTCGTTGTCAAGGAAAAAATAAAGCCATTTCAAAGCATGTTTTCCATCACACCAACCAACCACAAACCCATGTTACACCTGTACCATGGGAAATACTACTTGATAGTATTAAATAAGTTATTAGGATAATTAAAACTGGATAAAAATACTAAAAACGGCTGTTTTGGAATGCACTACATTTTTCTGGCTGTTTGGTATATGTATTATTATTTTTTAAGATACAAATGACCATGTCTGTTTACATAATAAATTTTCTATCATATTAGATGAAACTATAACTTTCCAGGATTGTCAGAGAACACAACTTGTGAGACATCTATCTACTTTACAAACAGTTTTTTAAACTAAAAAAGTCTTCAATTACTATGAATACCATTGTGTTTGAAAAGATTTTAGCATCTTATAACTTATTTAATTCAACGCTTTACTGGTCACTACTGATATAACTCTGATGCTTTCGGATTTAAGAAAGAAGTTTGTAGAACAACTGTGCCACACACAGCATAATGTTCAAACGCCCATGAACCACAAACTGCGTCATGCAGACAAGTGCGCCACCCAGAGGCAAAAGGAAGAAACCCACCTAGGATTTTATTTATGAGACAAAACTGACAGTTTTAAACAATTATTTACAATTATGCATTTAAAAACACAGGACATCTTTCATAAGGTTCTCTCTGCATAAATAAATCCTTTTAGTGGTAGGATACATAAAAGTGTGGCCCTTTGAGAATTCTCACAAAACAGAAAGAAGCCCTGAAATGGTACCATTCACAGGTACCCACTTTGTTAATTAAAAAATTGAATTTAACTGTGTTCTCTAGAGTAAATGCTTTCTTTTCTGTTATAATTAATATAACATGTGTTTCCAAAAATTACATAAGTTCTTGAACAACCACTATGATCTATTTAGACATGTGAACCAAAAGTTAAACTAATTACCAGAGACATTTCTTACTTAAATGAAAAAAGTTTCTTTCATTAGGTCTTCTGCTTAATTTTCTTCTGGCAAAGGAATAAAGTTTACTTAGAGTAATTCTGTCTGGCAGACAGTCAGGGCTTCTAAAATACATACAAATAATTGTTAAGGTTAAAGAAAACAGTCAACTCTATTAAACTCACATAAAAATTCAAGCTTCTCATAGCCTAAACAATAGGCTGATTTTAATATAGAGATTTATGATATCCTCATTTTGTCTTAGAAGTCTGAATGTTAGGATTAATGTTAGCATTGGGCCATCTTTTAAGATTTATGTATTTCACTATGAACTACAAAAGATAATGGGCCTTAATTAAAAACATAATATGCATTAAAATGTAAAAACAATTTTAAGCACAAAATTTGAAAATTCTTTTGTCTTTACTGTAAAATCATATTTCTTAAAATGATATGTAAAACAATTTTTTTCAGGTTCTCTAATGCTATATAATATACTCTTATTTCATCTCATTTTATTGTTTCATTTCTACACCAACACACCTTAGAAGAGAAAGATAATTTGAAACTCACCTATCTACATGACTTTCTAAAAAACTCATTCTAAGGAACATTGTTTACTGCTAACTTACTTGTTTTTATAAAATGAGAAGGATCTATAGTTGATGATTATTTCCAAATAAATGTTTTTTCCTGTAAAATATTAGCAAAAGGCTTCTTTAAAGTAGAATATTGTTAAGTAAACCTTCCTCTTTTGCTTCTTTCATTGAAGGAGTTCATTATCATCTGTGAGAGTTCTCTTTTCTACACCCCATAATACTCCATACACCCTGAGTAAAAGATGCTTACGCTTGCAATGATGGTTGTAAAATATTTGAGCAAGGAGTACAAACAATTCTACTCTATGTCCCCATTTCTATATTTTTCTAGGAAATAAATGAGATTATGTGTCTAAGCCAGCCTGCTACACAGATGTCCTCTATACACTGCTAAAATTACAATGAATGACAGACTACTGCCTAGGATGGTATGGTTATTATTTAATATAAGAGTTCAATGATTTTTAAAGCTCAAAGTAAGTACTGGGAAATACACATTGCAAACTCTTTAAATAGGGCTCGAAAGTTAAAAAGGTTTAAATGCATTCTAAAGCAACACAAAAAGCTTGGGATGTAAGCTAGGGATGCATTCTAGCTTACATCCCAATAAACAAGCTTTTTTTGTTGCTTTAGACAAACAAGTTTTTTTTGGTGCTTTAGACTGCATCCCTAGCTTACTTCTTACATATAAGCTAGGGATATCAAAAGGTCTGTGAATCCACATCAGACCTTAAAAGAATAAAAGAAATGCAGAAAGGACAGCTACTTGATAGTTAATAAATGATTCAAGTTCATTAATAAGTATTTACAATTTAAAGGGTAAATTCTGAAACACTCCCTATACCTCTAGTTGGTTAAGAAAACCTAGTGATAAAATGAAATGCCTTAAAATTTCTTGAATCTTTTCTATTCCTTTCTTTCCATCCCCAATGCTACCAGCTTAGTTCTTATCATTTTTAAAGATCTGTATTAGTTTAAATACTTCCTAATTGTTCTCAGTCTACAGGCCAATCTCCCATTCTATCCTACCATCACATTTTCAAAACCATCTTCCAAATGCAGTCCAGAATAATCTCTGTGAAGCATAAATCAATCACATCACTTACCTGCCTGGTATCCCAAATCAATTTAAGAATCCATGTGTCCCTATCCATAACCTCCCTCAACTGGCAGAAGTCTTCCCAAGGGAGGAAGGCCAGGGGCTGGCCACATCCTATCCCCCAAACCCAGGGTCTACAAGGAGGAAGCAGTAGCTAGTGGCTCCGTGGGCCTTTCTGTTCTAACTTGACCCAAACTGAAACTGCATTGGGAGAAATTAAAATAACTCCTTATCAAGAAATGTCTGGACTCCTTTTCTACCTTATGGGTACAGTCTTTCACAAAAACATCCTAACTACTAAAACAACCATTTTCAAACATTTAAAAATCATCAGTATCACTTTCTTCAAACCATATTTAATGCGGAACCCAAACAAAAAATGGTTATAATAGTATCTGGAGGTTGACAGCACAGGCAGAGGTTATATTATAGAGGCCATAGAATAAAATTAAAATTTGGCTGGCACAATGCAATCAATGTAAAGTAAGAGGGGAGAAGAGGCAGGGATGTGAAACCTGATTTATGTTTTTGAAAGACCATTGTGCTTGCTAAGTGTAAGAGAGTTGAAACAACTGAGAAATTCAACACTTCTGATATATTTTCATAAATCTTAGTAGTGCCTTTAAAGAGTGATATGTCATTTCCAATTAATGTGCAATCACAATAAAGGAGTCACAGAATACCTGATCCTCGCTGGTTAATCCCAGGTGCATCACAAGGTAAAAATGCACCAGGAAATCTGAGTTTGGCAGAACGTCCTGGCGTCTGGTCATCATGGCACAGATCAGCCTGTAGGCTTGCAGTTTGCCTTCCTTATATTCATTTGGCAGTGTCGCTGCCTGTCAAGGAGATGAAGTTTCCAGATTAAATCAAGCCCAGGTGCAGAGGATTTCAACATTTCATTTACTTCTCAGTTTTCCTTAAGAGTTGTTTATGGACACGTGGGATGCAGTGGCTTTAGTAAGACCCAGCCTGTCTTCAAAACATGCAGTCTTGGGCAATTACATTTTTCAAACTCAATTTCGGGAAGGAAGAGGAAATTGCAATAAAGGAATAAACACATATCCACTTGCCTTAAAAAGCCATGATGCAAACATTCTGAGTGGTGGAATCAAAACTGGAGGAGATGGAGAAGACTGGTTATCCAGGCTTATTGCTAGATTGTCCCGTATCTAATTCACAAAGAGGAGAATTTCAGGGTAGGTAATATTACTTTTATCTCAACAGTATTTCAATATTGTCTTCCATGACCAAATAGCTGCTTCCAGCTAAATTTTTATAAGTCAAGTGAAAGCCTGTAACATTTACAAATTTTTCTTTTATCATGAGATTATCCTTTTGAATTGTGTGTTTGGCTCATTGTATGTGGTTTTAGATTTAAATACCAAACAAAGGCATAGTTTTTCCTTGAATGTTAATGGCTGGGGAGGTCCTGAATTCCAAATGATAAGTAATGTTTTAATGAGTTATACTAAACAAACATGAATCATGTTTTTGAAAAAAAAATTTAATAACATAAGAATGTCAGAACCCAAACAAAAATCCGAATAAAAATTGTATGTACTACTCAGAACGCTGAGGCAGGAGAACTGCTTGAACCCAGGAGGCGGAGGTTGCAGTGAGCCGAGATCACACCACTGCATTCCAGTCTGAGTGACAGAGCAAGACTCCATCTCAAAAACAAAACAAAACAACAACAACAAAAAAATTGTATGTACTCTTAAGATTCTACTTTTGTAAAACGAAAGAAGACTATATATTAATATTGGCTATTTCTTTTTTTTTTTTCCCCAGATGATCTTGTTGCAAATATTGGCTATTTCTATGAATAGTGATGTGAATTTTCTTCTTTGTATTTTTCTACATTTTTCAAATTTTGTACCGTACAATCAGTATCACCTTTATAATGAGAATAACTAGAACTACTTAACACCTTATATTTAATATCCTATAGCAATATTCTACTTTGCACTAAGTAACTTTTACAAACTATTCATGTTATATATGATTATTCTTTGATAATCGAATGTACTTTGTCTAAACATACAATTTGTTTCAGAATATGTTCAGTAGTTAACTGTAACACAATTTTTACATTAAAAGATAAAACCATTTTCCCAGATTACAATAAAAAGTAACATAGTAGGACTTACCTTTGCTAGTTTGTACCAGAGTTCATAGAGATAGCAGAAAACTCTGGCATGAATCTTGGGCGACTGAATGTTATTCACATCTCCAAGGATCCCCAAAACTCTTCGCCATAACACAGCAGCAGAGTCTGGGTGCCAGCCAGTGAGGCTCCCCCCAGCAATTATACTACAGTCATCTGCAAGGCACTCGCTGCTATCTACACAGAAAAACATGTCTGTTAACCCTGTAAACAATCTTGATTTCATCATACCTTTTTTCTTTAATGCAAATTACCTATTTGTAAAATTTTATATATTCGAAGCAAAATAATTAAGGTAAAAATGTGAAACAGCTGAGAATTTAAAAGGAGAGAAAACCAGGTTCAATGAAGAAAGATCAGATGGTTTCGATTCTTCAAACTAAAAGAGCAACAATCTAAGAGATGACGTAACAGTTCCTGGAGACCCTGTGATAGGTTTTATAAATGAGGGGGGAGGAAGGGGGAGATCCTTGAACAGCATGGGTGGGAAACAGTGCCATGGGAATGGGTGGCCAGGGAAGCCTCAGTGCCAGAGTAACATCTCCCCAGTGGTGGTGGTTGTTAGGTCGGGTTTTGGGAATAAAATGTGCATACAAGACATTTTCATTCCTTTCAGGTTTAAGGAGTTTTAAGGAATGTATACATTCATGTAACTGTTGCCATAAATTGCCACCAGAATTGAGATACGGAAGAGTCCCATCACTCCAAATACTGCCCCTTCAAAACTGGTCCCCTTCCTTTACTCTCAGTCTCTTGCAACCACTGCTTTGCTTTCTGTTCCTATTGTTTTGCCTTTTCCAGAATGTCTCAAGAATGAAATCCTACAGTTTGTAGTCTTTCTATCTGGTTTCTTTCACTCAGCCATTCAGTTGTGGGTATCAGTTGTCTCTGCTTATTGTTGATTAATATTCTACTTTATAGATATATCATAATTTACCCATTCACCTGTTGATATTTAGATTGGTTCCTGTTTTTGGCAATTACGAATACAGTTGCCATAAACATTCATGTACAAGCTTTTCTGTTAACGTATGCCTACATTTCTCTTCAGCAAATATCTAGGAGATTCCTGGATCCAATCATAACTGTATGTTTAATTAACATTAAACTGAAGAAAAAAACTGTCAAACTGTTTTCCAAAGTGCTATGATGGTCTGCAGTCCCGCGAGCAAAGTATGAGAGTTCCATTTGCTCTATTGCCTTGCTAGAACTTGATACTGTCAATTTTTTAAATTTCAACCATTCTTATAGGCATGGAGCAGTATGTCACTGAGGTTTTTGTTTGCAGTTCTCCAATGACTAAAGATTTTAAGCATGCAGTGACATGTGACTCAGACTTGAAGATGATGCGCAAATGGGCTATGCAGCTGTGTGGGGACGAGCCAGTCAGGGAGAAGAGCTAGAGCAAAGGCTGTGAGATGAGACTGGGCTAACAAGTTCAAGGCACAGCATGTCTTTGTAATATATATTTAATTAAGAAATATGAAGTTTTGTGATTTAGAACAAATAGTTAATGAATAATTTAATGATTTACATATATATCTAATTTTATCATTTAAGTTATAGAATTCTGCCCTTTGGATGCCTGTTGCTTTAGGATGGGTAAAGGCTGGGGAAGACTGAGTTGATTAAGTCTCTACCTTCCTAAAATCATAAGCCTTTGGATTTTTAGAGTAAATGAAAAAGCAGCCAAAGATGCATAGGCACTACTTAAAGAATGCTGTATTATGACAAAAACATTTATCTCATAATATGTATGTAATAATCAACAGAGGAAAGCATTTTAACTGCACGACGTATTTTCTCACTCTACATCCTTCTGACTTCCTTGCAGCATTTAACACTTCTTCCTCATGTCCCTTTTCCACAATTCTATCTCTAGTTGCTTCTAGGACCAAGCACATTCCTCTCATCTCCCGCAGCTCAGTTTTTAAATTCTGGTTTCCGTATCTACAACCTGCAACCTTTGCACAAAGTTCAGTCTCTGTTCTCATGTGTCATAGCCTCAGCCCCCATGTGTTCTATACCTCTTCTCCACTGGCATGGTGATTGAGTAAGCCACCAAAACTTACATGTTGTTTAATGCAGTGCTCAATGTCCAGTCCTCAGCAGCATTTGATTCAGGTAATCATGTCTCCTTTCTGAAATGCTTCAACCATTTGACCCCCAGGTATGACACTCACCTGGTCATCTTCTTTTGCTGGTGCTTCTTCAGCTCACAGACTGGGGACACTGAAGGGCCCTGGAGCTTTTGTTTTCTCTATATATACTCATGCCCTTCTTAATCTCATACAGACCTACTGTATGAGGTTTTTAATATAGATATTGAAATAAATATTTTAATATAGATATTTAAATTTAAATTAATAGGTATTTAAATGCTATACATATACTGACAGCTCAGCATGCCCATTTCTGGCCTGGATGTCTTTCCTCAAGTTTAAACGCATTTCTCCAACAACATATTTGACAGCTCTGCATGCTCAGGACTGAATTAAAGCAGAGTCCACTGCAGGGATGGCCTTTGGTCAGTTTCACTGCATTCCTGAAGAGCCTCAGATATATGTATGTTGAGTATTTTTTTTTTTTTTCCTGGAATTCAAAAGGCTCTCTCCTGCTCAAAGAGTATGTAAACTCTCCTTTAATCCCTTTAACTTCAAGATAGCATCTCTGCACTCAGACGTGCTGGTGACTCCAAGCCAGAACCACCCCCACTAATTTACTTTCACCATTCTCTAGGATGAAAAAGCAGCCGCCCGTGGCAACAGAGCTCTAACTAGTTCTTAAACAGACTTACAAATGGTCTTCTTGTTTCTAGCCCCATCATCACCTACTCCTGTAGCTACCTGGTATGGAAAATTTTCTAACCCTTTTAGAGAACCAGCATTAATTAAAGTCGGGTTGTTTCTTGGCTTTCCCTACTACTGACACAGAATTTAATATTCTCAGGTCTGCCAATTCATTTACCAGAGGGCACCTGTTCTGCAACTTCAAGAAGTTGGTTGCTACTGTCTTTCTCCTGCCATCTTTGTCCTTGTGGATTTATGTCTTAATTAATATAAATCATTTCAATGTGGCTTAGGTAGGGTTTGAAGAATAAGTTGGGCTTTTTGTGTTTGTTCACTCTACTGTCTTTAACTGGATATGCATTATTATAATTTGTAATGTCTTTGTCACTCATTTATCTTGCTTATTTTAAAAGCCACTTGTTTTTCTTATTGTGTAATTTTTGTTGTTGCCTTTAATGCATTTATTTTATATTTGGTACTTTTTCCCTGAATTATTTTTAAAAATAAAATTTATTTTTTAAGAAAAATTTTGGATTTAAAAAACTGTGACAATAATACAGAATTCCCATATACTCCATACCCAATTCCTCCACTATTTACATCTTGCATTCTAATGGAATATTTATTACAATTGACAAACCAATACTAAAAGATTATTATAAAGTCTACACTTCATTGAGATTTTCTTAATTTCTACCTAATCCTTTTTTCTGTTCCAGGATCTCATCCAGAATATCACATAAGAAATAGCTGTCAGGTCTCCGTAGCCTCCTTTTGACTGCGTTTTCGTAGAGCTTCCTTTGTTTTTGATGACCTTCATGGTTTTAAGAAGTACTGCTTTATAGGCTGTTCCTCAATTGGGATCTATTTGATATCTTTCTCACAGATTTTTCTTTTGCATTTGCATTCCTGGAATGAACTTCTCTTAGCCCTGATGTATGATATTTTTCCAATATTCTTCAATTTCATTTGTTTATTTGGAATTTATTTATTCAATGCTTTATTTAGAATTTTTTGCTTATATGTATATAAGTGAGATGGCCTCCAATTATGCTTTTTTTCATACTGCCCTTGTCTGGTTTGTTATCAAGGTAACACAAGGTAGATAACAGAAGTGAGTTTCTTTCTCTTTCTACAGAATGAAATGAAAAAGATAAAGTTTTTTTTTTATGTTAAGGTTTTTTAAAACTAAAAATTTGCCTTTTTTTTTTTTGATTTTTTTTAATAGCATACTTTTTTTTTTTTTTTTTTTTTTTTTTTTTTTTTGAGACGGAGTTTCGCTCTTATTACCCAGGCTGGAGTGCAATGGCGCGATCTCGGCTCACCGCAACCTCCGCCTCCTGGGTTCAGGCAATTCTCCTGCCTCAGCCTCCTGAGTCGCTGGGATTACAGGCACGCACCACCATGCCCAGCTAATTTTTTGTAGTTTTAGTAGAGACGGGGTTTCACCATGTTGACCAGGACGGTCTCGATCTCTTGACCTCGTGATCCACCCGCCTCGGCCTCCCAAAGTGCTGGGATTACAGGCTTGAGCCACCGCGCCCGGCCATACTGTATTATTTCTAAAGTTTATATTGGTTTTGTAGTTGTTCCCTTTTCACCTCCTATATTTTTTTCTTGATCAATTTTGCCTGTTTGTCTATTTTTATTAGTGTTTTTAAAGAACAATTTTTAGTTGTCTTCTATTATTTGCTTTCTAGTACAGGCATGTATGCTTTCAGTTTTATTAGTTCCTTTTTTAACATCTATGTTATTGTTATTCTTTTCCTAATTTTTGAATAGAACACGTTATGTTAATTTATTAACATAATTATTCCCAAAGTTCTCTTCTTCACCCTATACAAGTAAAGTCAAACTGATTTCTAGGCAATTATCAACCCCCACTGGGTGTTATCTTGAGTGTATATGTTGTTGACATTTTTAAGGCCTAATTAAAGAAACCGAAGCACAATTTCTGGATCTGAGGAACTCAAGTAGAGGAATGACAAGGGCAACAACAGGCAAGAAAGAATGAATCTGAAAAGGAGCCAGGGCAGATCCAAAAATGGCTGCTCACTATGATATGCTATGCTTATTAAATTGGTGATGGAAAGATCCCAAGAAACGAAAACAAAAGATGTAATAATGATGGCACATGGTGTCATGGAAAGGCCTTCCCAAACGCAGAAGCACTGCTCCTTCTCAGAGGAAAACATAACTGTATTTCCCACAAGAGTATCATATACTCAACTCAGGAGACACATTAAAATGTGCAGATATAATTCAAACTGCAATTCCCACACACTGTGCCTGAAAGGCAGAGTGTAAAAAGCCTAATTATGGGCCTTCTGGGTTCTCTGACCTTTATAAAGCCTCGGAAGAGAGACTTGTCCTCCTAACTCTATAAAGTAAGTACAGTATCAGGCATCTGTGAGTCTGAGAGGTATGCTGAAGCATTAATAAATGCTTATGAATCAACATGAGCCCCCAAGTGAACAAGCAGCATAATATGGCATTTATTTTTCTCATAAAGTGTGCCATGGCATTTTCAATCTCTTGAGGAGAAAAAAATGTACGGGGATTAGATAATTTGCAGCTTTGTTTCATCCCTAACCTTCACTCCAAAATAGAGATTGGTCCCCGGCATCCCAAACACAGCGGAGCTTTGCTTGAGTAGCCACTCCAAGTACATGCAGACAGGTACCGCATCACTTGCACCTCGTGTAACCTGCCAGCGAATACCCCTTAGTTATGAAACAATCCCACATAGAAAATCGGCTTCAATACTGCTTTACACTCAAAAAATTCATGTCTCAATGATAAAATCCTAGGCAACATCCTCCATAAAATTATCAAGATATGCTGACTTTTTCAGAAGTTTCTGAGATGCCTATATGAGTTTCCTCGGTATTATTGTGAATAAAAAGGTTAATGAGTTGAAATGTTTTGTCCAAAATTATTCTGCTGGTGGCATAAGTGACAGAGCAGATGCTGACATTTTACATGTAGAGGGTTCCTCAGTGAAGGAGCACTTAATTAAAAATGGGGATTTGAGAGATTCCAGAAAATTTCATGTTTACCCTAAAAGTACCCAAAATTTAGTTTATTTTCTTTTTCATTAGCAAGCTAGTATGTTAGCCTACTGTCTTCTTGTTTTATTACTATTTAATGCTACAGGGGTGTTTAAATTTTTTTTTATTAAAGTGGGAACTCTTACAAGCATAACTGTGTCATCTTTCTCCAAACACATACATAATTTTTACAAAGAAATCTAAAAGTTTAGAACTTTGCACATATAGAAAGGATTTCAGCCACAAAATAAGTCTTGGTAGTTGGCAAAATAAGCATTTATGGCCAAATGGTGATTCCACATGGCTGCAATTTTATAAAAGGCTGGCACAGTGTTAAAGAAATGTAGCCTCAGTCTTTGAAAACAAATTTTCCTTTTGATTTGAAAACTAAGCACAAAAAACAAACTCAAAGGCTTGAGTGAAACAACTTAATTCTAGTGCCAAAAAATTCAGGCCTGGCCTGGATGTCAATGATCAAAGTGGAGAAGCAGCAAGGTGGCATTCTGCCCCCACCAGTGCAGCCTGACTCTCCTCTTCCTCTGCTTTCCAAGGACAATCATTGCTCACAGCAAAGATTTTAGAAGGTCAGCTACCAATGCCACAGTAGCTATCATTATTATTTTTCTTTCTAATATTTCATGACTTCAAAACACACCAAATCTGGTGAAAATGCCAAAAATGCATGTGATGACAGAGAATGTTGACAAACCACTCTTGCAAAAACAATTTTAGTGGCAAGTAAGGAGATGTAATTTATATTTGCAGCTATAATTAAAAGAAGTAGTAAAAAAAAATTTCTGTAACATCTGGATACAGGACTGTGATAAACACACTAAATAAAAGAGATTTTGAAACCATCTTATATATTATTTCTAAAAATTTAAAATTTAATTGTGCTATACAAAACAATAGCCTGCAGTTTAAAGTGCATTTGTTCACTGACTCAAGTATTTATTGAATGCTTCTCTCCTGTCCTGCACTGTTCTCGGAAGCAAGAATCAGCTGTACACATTGTAGACAACAAGCCTCCCCTCCTGGAGTTTGCATTCTAGTGGAGAAAGACCTTGGAACCTCCCAACTAAACCAAGATGCTGGATAATATTTCTCACCAAACCTGACCTTAAAACTTATCACTAGGCTAACAAGAACGTGGAAGGGAAAGAGCAACAAAGGCTGGCTTTTACCCTTTGTAGTTCTGCTAAACTAGAGAATTCTTAAAAGTTTCTCTGGTAATACAGTTTTCATTTTACTGAGGTTGAATTACTGATGCTTTTCTTATGGTTAGCTTTTTTTAAAAAAATTATAAACCATCTTTTTAGAAAAGATGGTTTCTTCCAAAAGTTTTTAAATTTTCCTTTCACATTTATGTATTTTATCCCTCCGAAACTGACTTTGGGCATACCGTGAGGTAGGAATTATATTTTATTTTTTTTCCATATGGCTAAATACTTGTCCCACAGAAAATGTGTTGAACAACATTCTTTCCTTGTCAAACCTGACAAGCCACATATATCATATATCATGACTCCATGTCTGGGTGCACTCAGTTCTATATTTTATCTTCTGTTCCATTCGTCTATTTGTCTATCTCTATAAGGAAATCTCATAGAATTTACCACATTATTGTGACTACCAGGATAAATGTTGTGTCTTCTGTCATTTTTGTAAGCTCTTAAAAAGTATAGTGGCTTATGACCTATTCATCTTTTTATTCTCATAGCATCTAAACCAGTATTTCTAGACTATAAGCTTATTTGTTAAATAAGGAATGAGGTCAATGGCAATACTGATCCTTAGCTGCAGATTCATAAATGTCCCCTCCCCTGACTAGTTCAACAGAACTAAATTTATGCATGTGTTAACTATATTTTCTTATTTTCTGTCTTCTCAATGCTCTGGCATTAGGGTCTCACTGATCAGGAAAGGACTGCCACTTCCAGGGTTAGTCAATTCCTAGAGATAGAAGTCTATTCACCAGGCAGCATGCCTTTCATATGTAAACCTACCAATCCAAAGTTCAGACCCTCCAACTACCTCCTTTCTCTAGCTCTCACATACCAAGTCAATTTCCCCTACCCTGTCATGCCAGGACTGGGTACCAGGCAACTAGGAACAGCCCCTATGCTCCAGAGCCCACTGAAATCATTCATACTAGCAATCCTAAGTCTGCATACCCTGCCTTGCCTTGCTATTTCCATAGAAATGACACTAAAGGCTGTTGCCTCATTTTGTTCCTTCTGCCTCCTGGCACTTCCCACATGACCCCTGTTTTCCAGGAATCCGTGAATGTAAGCTTCTTCCTCCATGACAATCACTTCCATGTCTGTATGTCTTACCACATCTGATTAAAACAAATCCCAGGTACACTTTAAGACAATGCACAGTAAATTTAGCTGTTATTTTCAGCAAACATGATTTAAATGAGAAAGCAAATATAAACTGTTAGCTTGCCAGTGATTAAGGAATTTAAGATTTTAGAGGCAGTTCATTATTCTAAGCATTTGATAACTGGTAGGATTATTCAATAAGAAACAAAGATATACTCAAATTGTTTCTCTTTGCATGTCCTAAAAATTCAGGCTCATATGAGTTTTATTTTGAACATTTATGAAGAAATTGTTCTTTTAAGAACAGAAAGTTAAATTCAGAACTGTGATAATCCTTAAACCTTATCATATTACACTTTGTCCTTTTCACAGATGACAAGGTGAACTATTGAACTGTGTGTGCTGATTCTCTATATTCGTATTTCAAAGAACTGTGTATTTGGAAGAGTTAATCACAACATGGAGTGCATCATATAAAATTACCTCACAAAGGTTTATTAAATTGAGCTGTCCAATACATACTTTGAAATGGGATAAAAACTAATCTTTCCAAAGAACAGACAAAAGAAGTAATCACCTAATTTTCTTCCCTTTCAATAAAAATAATTAAAAGTAGTCCATGTTTAAGTAAATTCAACCTACTGAAGCTTCAGTTTTGCCTCCTATAGTACCACAATGATGAGTTTCTCTTGGAAAAACTGCAAGGATTCTCAAGTAGGTCAAAGGGCTTTAGAGTAATTTTAATTTTAACAACAACACAGTGTAAAAGAGTAAACACAGCACTGCATGTTGAGCCAACACACTTTGGAAGCCAGTTTCATCTGTGGAGTTCACACTTCAGCTTGATAACAATTTCTCTGGTTCTCAGTTTCCTCATCTCTAAAACAGACATGATAAGACTTGGCCTGTTTCCCAAACAAGAATTGAAGAAAATGCTTCAATTAAATCTCATATCAATGTATTATTATTAGTCAAAATCATTATTCTATAAAGAATTTTATCTAATATCACTTTTATATGTTAATTTTATGAAATTTTAATGATAGTCTATCAAGAATTTCCCAAGTATCAGAGATGTTGTTTCAATTTTACATCACAGTGAAAACTAGTTTCCTTGGTTTAAAAAAACATCCATTAAGGTAAAATTTTAGCTTTTATGTTAATCATTTAAAAATATTGTTTGGCATTTTAATAACTCTCTTTTACTTAAACTATTACTTTGTAGTGGTTGTTTTCACACAAGGTATCTGTGTGTGAACATGAATGGGCAACCAGAAAAGTCTTGGCTCTGGTCACCCTTTCCTGCACCGATTCCTCAGAGCATGAGTCTCTCTGACACTCCACAAAACAAAGCAAAACAAAACCTGGCTCCTCCATGGTCTCCCCGTTCTCATCAGCCTGGTCACACAGGTGAGAGAATTTAGCCATTGTGAGGCTCACTTACCCAGTGTCACACAATATGTGTGTGCACGTGTGAATAGCTAAAACTGCAGACTGCTCCACACACACTATTTTGGGCACCTAAGATGTTAGTTCATTCATTTATTCTTCCAACAACCTTTATAAAGTAGGGGCTGTTATCTCCAATTTACAGACAAAGAAATAGAAGGACAGAGATTGAGTTATTAGCTCAAGACCACCTAGCTATTCCTCATCAGTGCCTGGAAGCCAACCAGAAAGTGTGGCTCTCAAGTCAAACAATCTGAGGTTAAAAAAGTTGCAACAAATAAGGAATAGGAAGTTATTTTTTTAAAGTTTAGAAACAAAACTAAATGATATGTTGCTTGACACACATGGTATTATTATAAAAACAAATTTGTGCTAGGGTTCCAGGATAATGGGAGAAGGGGAGGGACTTGAGAAAGAATTCGAGGAGGCCTCACTGGCTTGGGTGCCATGCTAGGTCTTAAGTTGGGTAGTAGGCTCACTGGTGTTCACTTTATTACTGTGCCCTGTGGCTTACATATTGCATATGTTGCAACTTACATTTTATGTATCAAATACTTTAAAAAAATTTTTAATTAATCAATAAGCTATCTACACTCGTTGACTTATCCTGGATTTATAACATGTATGAGTTGGAAAAATCACTCTTCCTCTTTCTAGAGCAGAAGAAATTAAATCAGAGATGGTAAAGGCTTGGCATGAATACCATCCCTTCCTCCTACACTGGACAGTGGTCAGGAGCACGGCACACTTCCTCCTACAACTGTTTCAGTTGTAGGAGGAAGTCCTCTGCATACAGGACTCCAAGAACTCACAGCTGATCTCGCAGCTGCCTGCGTGAGTGTCTCTTTTTCAAAATGCAGTTTACCTGTTAAGTTTGAAGCATCAGTGGGACTCAGTTGTAACCAGTGACGGGCATCAGCATCAGCCACAACATCTGTGGGAGTATTCAGCTCTGGGTCTTCCTCACAGGTCTGCCATGGGCCCATGGACAGCTCTGCCTCATTGTTACAGCCTGGAGCTGTGTCACTGTTGGTACTTTCACCTGGTATAAGAGAAGAACCACAGTTTAAAGGAGCTGAAAATCAGAACATTCACAATTACTGTTATACAAGTAACTAAACATTCAAACAGGAGACACGGGAGGAATCATTCAGGTTCTTTGGCAGAATCTGCAGAACTTGAGAGGAGCTCAAAAAGTGTCCATGTGGGGCTCTTGGTCAAGAAAGTGAATCTTCCAAATACAGAATATTAATAGTCATTATGAGCACCACTATGTATCATTCAAGTGGCACTCATCAACATGTCTTCAATCAGCATCCCCTCTACCCAAATCACACCAAATCCTAAAGTGTGCTAGACTTACAAAATGAGGGTTGGTGGAGGAACGAGATAGTAACTGATCCACCACAAATGCAAGTGTACTCTGCCGGACAGAAGAGTCTAAAGATACTGTATTCCCCAAGCCTCACATGTAGACGTAAACCTAGGGTGACTCATTTTCAGTGTCATTTGGGGATACAGTGCCCCAATATAATACAAAAGATTTTCTAGAACAGAAATTCTCCCCTTTAAACAGTAATAAGTTCTAATTTGTCAGAATATGATAAGGCTGGGCTACTAAGACTTACAGCACTATTGAGTCTGACATAAAAGAAACCTGAGAGGAGATATATAGGAGAGAGATCCAAGATGGCTGATCACTAGCAGCTTGGGATTGCAGCTCCCACTGAAAGAGCAGAGAACGAGAGGACGCCACACTTTCAGATCAATTTTTGTTGCTCACACACCAGGAGATTCCCAGCGGAGGAGCCCCACGTGTCGCCAGCGTGACTCTTGAGGCCGGTGAGGCGGTTTTGCCGCTG
>NW_016107449.1:4705113-4718790 GCF_001604975.1 Cebus imitator | reverse complement strand
ACCTGAGCAGTTCTGCTTCTCAAAGTCTACTGTCTACTTCATAACAACTTTATGTGTCTACATCTCTGTCTGCTCACCCTCCTGGCTGCTGCTCTCTGTATCTCCTCCTAAGGGTCCCCTACCCTTGCTGTTTCTAATTTGCTGTCCTTTATTTACTCACAAAGAACTGAAAGTTGTCTCAGTAACAGGCGACCAATGGTAGGTCCCAAACTTCATCTCCCAAAGAGCTCTAAGCCAGCAGGGTGAAGATGGAGCTCCTCTGTACCCACCAGGAACCATCCTGAACTTGAGGAGGTGTTTACTATGCCACTCTGGCACCTGACTTCAGGAAAGCAGAGTATTAAGACTGTATTTTACGGTATATGTTTATACGTCTCAGGATTCTAATCCCATTTCATTTCAAAGTATTTATCCCATTGACTTGAACGTACTTCTGATGGCTTTTGCTTCTAGCCTCTGGGAACTTTCTGGGGAAGGTAATTTTTCTCCCTGGTCTGTCTGCTCACTCATGCCATCAGCCTCTGATGTACGCTCACCTGAAAGAAAGGCCCAGGGGTAGAAAGACAGGCCTCTCAAAGTACAGGTGAGTAGAATTGTTTTTTTGTATGTATGAATGAACCTTTCATCAATCCTACGATTCCAGGAATAAAAACATAGCATTTAACAATCATCTCTCTTAAATTGATAAGCAATCACTCAAGTTAGAAGATAAAAAGTGGGAAGAGCTAGAGTCTAGTTGCTTGAAATCAGCCTGAGCAACATGCTGAAACCTTAGCTCTATAAAAAATGGAAAAATTAACCAGGCGCATTGGCATGTGCCCGTAGTCCCAGCTTACTCAGGAGACTTCAGTGGGAGGGTCACCTAAGCCTGGGGAGGTTAAGGCTGCAGTGGGCCATGATTGTACCAGAGCACTCCCATGATTATGTCAGAGCACTCCAGCCTGGGCAAAAGAGACTATGTCTCAAATCACAATAATAATAATAATAATAAATAACATAAAAAGAAAGTAGAACATGTCGACTCCATAGTTGGAGGAACAGATCACATTTCTCAGTACTTACTCTTCTGTCTTTCCCTACATTTTCCTTGTGTCTGCTGCAAATCATCATTCAAATCCAATTCAGCAGGGCTGCTGCTTCTTCGAACTAAGATCTTCAGACAAAAAGAAATACTGTATTTACTACAGGAAAGTTTTTATTTCTACAAGACTCAAGTTTCTAGCCCAAATTTATAAAGAAAAAGAAACAAACAATAATAACTAAATAAACTGATGTTTTCTATTTGAAGGATATGTTTTCACAAATTATTATATTTAATTTCATGTTACTCAAGATCCGACACTTTATATCCTCTACTTTGTCAATTTACATCCAATTAAACTGATCTAAGAAGGAATGCCAAATCATAGGGAAGAAATTTGTTTTAAAGTTCTATTTATTTTTCTGGTCAAGCACACATATATAGTGAACACGATGCTCTAGGAAGGCCTAGATTATCCACACAAACGGTGAGTGTGCTGGGAGGGAAGGCACAAACTCTACCGAGAGTTCTAAAGTTCCACTCAGTGTCCTCCTAGTTAAGTGTGCCACAGACTCTCCTGAGCATTGCTTAACCTTGTATTAAATTCACAGGATTAAAAAAAAATCAGGAAGCAATCTGCATCCTCTAAAAAGTTATAATATGCTTGGAGAGACAAAACATACATAAATTACACAAAATAATTATAATGTATATAAGCAAAATATGCCAACTTTTTGAAACAAAATATTTTGAAACAAAAATGGCCAATAAACACGCGGGAAGATTTTTAACCTCATTAGTAGTCTAAGAAATGCAAAATAAGATATCCTATTTTCACCCAGTTGACCAATAAAAATGAAAAAAAAATCAGATAATAGAAAGTATTGGTAAGAATGTAGATGAATGGAAGCTCCACACAATGTTGGCAAAAATATAAGTGACGCAACCACTTTGGAGAACAGGAGTTATCTTTTAAAGAAGAACATTCTTGTATTCTATAACTCATTAATCCTAAATAGCCAGCGTAGAGAAAACATTAAACATGTAGGTACTGAAATACATACAAGAATGTACATGACTACAGTTTTCATAAAAACAAAAAGGTGGAAACAATCTAAAGGTCGACCAACAAGAGAATGAAAAAACACATTGTGGTCTACTTATAGTGGAACACCATATCACAGAAAACTTGATGAACTATTGCTATATGCCACAATGTGGATAAATCTTAAAAACACATAACTGGGTAAACAAAGCAACAGTACTTTATTTGAAAATCAAAAGTAAGGAAAACTAAAGAGCATTCTGTTTTGAGATACATACTTATACAACAAAACTATAGAGCAAAGCAAGGGGATGATGAACACAAAGCCAAGGTAAGGCCCCTCCCTGTGGGGAGGCAGCAGAGAGAGGGAACAAGGAAGGAGCGTAGAAGCCAAAAAACAACACCGTAGATATTCCTGATCAGACGCTGATGGTGGGTTTGTGGGTATTTCTGTCATTGCTGAAAACAGAATATACAAATGTAAACTGGCACATGCCCTTTTAAAAAATAAAGAAAAAAGAAACTTAACATGGGTTATTGTCCAGTAAGAGGGGAACAAAAAGAGGCCCTCCCTTTTTAATTTTGTATCTTTCTGTGATGTTTGAGTTTTCTATGAATACATGCTACATTAAAAAAAATGAATAGGGGTTATCTGCATGAATGAGTTATAGGTTTATGTTTTAATTTTCTTCTTTATATTTACATATATATTTAAATAAGTGCCATTTAATTTATTTTATTTTATTTTAAAGAAACCTAACATCTTTGTGAATACTCACTGATTCCAGTAACTCATGTCAGGTGGAGGCTACCTAAACTGATGTCAGGAATGGGGAATCTGAAATGTAAGTTTAACAGGCAAAGTTAACTGCTTAAAAATATCCAGTGCCATACACAGATCAGGCTCTGAAGAACTCAAACTCCATTTTCACGTTAATTTTTTCCTATTTTTGTAATGTGACCGTAATTTTACATAGAAAGCAAGTAAAATATTGAAAGATATCAACATCATTTGGGCCCATAACCTGTCTAAATGGAAAAAAAATGTTTTAATTATCACTGCCACCAATAAATATACTTACTGAGCACTAACTAATGTTTATTTTTAATGACAAACTGAAATGGTTTGAAAATATCTTACTGTTACTCCTTCGTGTTCTCTCTTCACATGTCCTTTATTCTCTTGAATAGGCTGAGGCTCTGAAGAACTCAAATTCTGTGCGTTTTCTGCCTTTTGACCTAGAAATGGTGGAGCAGGGGGTACCAGAAATAGATAGAAGGAATGTTTCAGAAAGTAAAACTGGAAAATGATTTTATATATAAGTAACTATTAAATTTAAATATTCTAAGACAAGTAAAAACAGGTATTATGGGCCTGGCAAAACAGCAGCCTATGGGTCAAGTTCACACTTTAGACCTGGTCTCTGGCCCACAGAGAGCTCTGAAGAGAGTGGATTGATTACTGTTCTCTGTGGCCAACAAGTTCACTTAGCGCACTTAGTACAGGGGAGGGCAATGAAACCCTTCCTGCGGTCTGGGGGAAGGCATCTCAGAGAAAAGGTACCTAGGCTGGCCTGGTGAACTAACAGGAAGAAGAGATCAGTAAGGTGCCTCAGTATTGCTTGAGAATAAAGATTGATGGGAGCACAAATAACCAGTTTTCAGTAATAAAAAAAGGAATAACACCACAAAGCCTGAAAACACTAAAACTGATCATAAGAGGATTTTATGAATAATCTGGGAACAATAAATTTGAAAACAATGAGTAAGTTTCTAAAAAAACATAATTTATCAAAGTTAAAACAAGAAAAGGAAAATCTCAATAGTCCTGTAACTATTTTACTTTTTAAACTTTTTAAATTTTTTAACTTAACATACAAAAACTATATTAACGTATTGTATATAGCATGTTGTTTTGAAATGTGTGTATGTACTGTGCAATGGCTAAATTAAGCTAATGAACATGTATCACATACTTACTTTTTTGTGGTGAGAACACTTAAAATCTACTCTCAGCAATTTTCAAGAATACAATACACTGTTACAAATTATAGTCACCATATTGTACAACAGAGGTCTTAAACTTATTCCTCCTCTATAACTGAAATTTTGTTAAAATATGAATGGTATTTTAAAACATTCCTACAAGAAAAATCCAGGCAACTGGTAGTTTCTACCAAATACATATGGAAAAAAATAATAACTTTATATAAAACCTTTCAAAAATTTTTCAGATAACACATATTCTGAAGCTTTTTTTGTATTTTCTTATTTCAAGGGAATTTCTAAGCGAGAATAATTCCCTACTCATCTCATGAGACTAGCATGACCCTGGCATTAAAAGATAGGAGATAACTTGTTGACAAATAGAATGTCTTAATTTATGACATCCAAACTGAATAAGTAGGTCCACTGATACGACACACTTTAAACATACTCTTTCACTTAGAAACACATTCTTTGCTGTTTATAGGTAAAACCATCTGTCTCCTTGCTTTCCACACTCTGTTGCTGTTTCAAGTTGTTGGTGAAACCGTGTAGATTAATGCCATTAAAAGTTATTATTTTCAACCTCAGCAGAGTCAGCAAGCTGCTAATAAACTTTTTCACAAGTCTGGTCAGCTTTCCATTCTCATTTTCAACTTTAATGACTCTTCTCACAGCCCTTTCCCTACATCCCTGCCCCCCATCCTGCCGCCCTGCCTTCTGTATACTTAATTGATGCTCTTCCTGACTTCATGTTATAACAGTCTCTGTTTCTCTTCTACTCCAGCCACTTGGACTCCTGTCTAGTTCTCAAACATGCCAACCTTTAAAAAAGTGGGTATATATCTACATATAGATAGATATAATTTAGACAAACGTTTAAATAGTGCAAATATTTCACTGCCATAAATCACATCCTTGCAATCAAATTAAAAGGTTAATTCCCTTGAAATAAATATATTTAGAATACATGTACAAAGTAATGCTATATGCAGCTTTTATTCCTCTATCATAATCTATAGTTCTGTATTAATCACTGAAGACATCACGTACCCTGAGAAAAATCTGAGCACAGCGGCTCGGGGATATCAGAGGTGCTGCTACTCCGAAGGACCTGCTGCTGCTGTCCCACCGTGAGAT
The DNA here is from genome assembly GCF_001604975.1 of Cebus imitator. Classification (NCBI taxonomy): domain Eukaryota; kingdom Metazoa; phylum Chordata; class Mammalia; order Primates; family Cebidae; genus Cebus; species Cebus imitator. Next base: position 4,713,598 of record NW_016107449.1, on the reverse strand, counting down.
GGCCAGATCCAGATGCAGGTGCATTTTCTGACTGTTGACACTCCTCCACTTCTGTGAGCATTAACACAAAACATGCAAGGTTACAGTTCAAGATTTTTAAAAACACATTCACCACTTAAAACAACAGATTTAAAAAATAAAATTTCAAATGCTTTTCACAAAGTCAGATAATCTGCATTTATACCATCAAATTTCCTACACGTGCTAACCCCTAATATTCCACTCCAAGAACACACTTTCCACTTAAGCTCTATAAAAACTTTTATTTTTCAATCAAAGTAAAGGAAAAAAGCCACAATAAAAGGTTAAGAACTGTAAAAGTCATTTGGAATTTCAGGGCCAGGCATGCCAAGGAAAGAGAGATCCAGGAGATGCATACAATGGGTAATTTACATTTGAGAAGAGCAGAAAACAACCCCCCACCCCCCCCAACACACACACCCACACCCACACCCACACCCTAAAGGAAGATGAAAGGAAACATGGGAATTTCTGCTGCATTATTCCTTTTTAACAGATAAGTGCCAAACTGTCCAAAATAAAGTTCTATAGTTATTTAATGGCTTATTTCATCAAATACAACGTCTAATTATTCTCTAAAGTACAGAATGATTCACAGGTATTTAGAGAAAACCAATATATATATGACATAAAATAGAAAACCATAGATGGGTAGGGACCACAGGATAATCTCAGTATTATTACAAGCTATATTTCCCTAAAGAATGAGTTCCCCCCAGCTCACTTCTAAACTGCACAGTACACTTTAATCTGTAAAGACCACCCAAGGCACTAGAATTATCAGCCCACTCTCTCTCTAGAGTTACAGCTTTAGGGTTGCACCATCTTTTACACAGCTTGTTTTAAGACCCTGCTAACTAATCACTAATCACTGTCCCCATCTTCTTACCACCTTCATATTTATCCTCTCCATGCTCCCTCTAAAATAAAGATCTGACTGTGCCACTCCTCTTAAAACCCACCAAAGCCCTCTCTTGTTATAGAGTAGTCAAACACATGCTGGTCAGGGTGAATACGGGCTTTCCTTGATCTCACAGGACATACTGATCCCCTTGCAAGGTTCTCTAGCTCACTTTAATCTCCAGTAGTACTAACCCAGTTGGCACCTGCTGCTCTCTTCTTCCTGCTGTTCACTCCCCTATGCTAAACTCACACATGCTCCCTCATCCCTCTTTGCTGTGCTGCCCTGGGAATATCCCCTACAGGACTTGCTCCCTAGCCCACATGGAAGCCCCACTGCTGTGTTTCATACTACATTCCACACTCACTGATATAGTCATAAAACTCTACATCCACATAACTAGAATAAAGTATTTTCCAAAAATTTTAATCTGCTAATTACTACTACTAAGAAGAGGTTGATCAAAACTCAGCCTGTAGTATCTTAACTGGCTGGGTCACCTGGTTTATCACCTGAAAGGAAACTCACTGCCAGTGAGCCACCCTCTGTATAATCCTTTAATCTGAGTCATAAGGCAAAGTGATGGCTCACCTTATGCACGAAGTATGTAGGAAGATTCTAAATTTAATACACAGGATTTCAATAAAGGGTTGCTATTTTATTTTTTCTATCCAAATGAAAATGCCATTTTATAGTATGTTGATATAGTTACAAGACCTTAAAACTATGAAATTTGTGTGATCCTTCACTTACAAAAATTTATCTATTTCCTTGTTTTTTTTGAAACAGTGCCTTGCTCTGTGACCAGGCTGGAGTGCAGTGGTGTGATCATAGCTCACTGCACATGTGACCTCCCTGGCTCAACTGATCCTCCCACCTCACCCTCCTGGCTACCTGGGAGTTCAGCACACACCACTGTGGCCACAAATTTTTGTCTTTTCAGAGAGATGGGGGTTTGCCATGTTGCCTAGGTCTCAAGCAGTCCGCCCACCTCGGCCTTCCAAAGTGCTGGGATTGCAGGCATGGGCCATGGTGCCAGCCCATAGTCTAGCTTTCGATGCTGGTAGGAAACTGAGTTTGGAGTACAAGCCGAGATAGGCCAAGGTAGAAAGAAAAGGCAGATACGTTAAAGCCTCATGTTTCCCAGGTTGTCTTTGCCTTCTTCTTCTTTTGAACAGCCAAGAACTGTTCATTTTTCTACAGAGAAACACAAAGCATATGTGCACATTTTTAATGTACCTACACATCCCAAAGTGTAGACTACATCCTTCTCACAGATCTATTTCTAGTCTCTTCAGCCTTCAGCAACAAAAGCCAAATAACACCATAGGACCAGCCCTTCCGGCTGTCTTCTCTCATTGTTTATTCTAATTATCCAAGATGTTGAAACCTTCTGGAAAGAGTTTCTGTTTGTTAATGAATTTCCTTGTTAATCCAGTATCAGTAGAGGGAGCCCAAGAGCTGCCTAACTTTCTAAAATATAATTGGCAAATGCCATCTTTCATGGATAGTGGGAAGAGCTGGTTTTATTCTCTGAAGCCTGATGCCAAAAACTGATAGATGTTGATTTCTGGCCTATGAGCAGGAGCAAATAAGGGCTGAGCCAACACTGGCAGCATCTTTCTAAAGATAAAGAACATCGCCATCTGGTGGGATACAATATAGCCACAGCACCATTGCTTCCAAATTAGAGTGTCCCCACTGGTCTTCAACACAGCAGACGGACGAAGAGCCTGCCACCACCAGCTGGTCTGCCTTACCAACAGACTGGCCTAATGCAGCTTTTAAGGCTTTGTTTTTATAAAACTGTCAGGAGGGACTTGTCAGATGGAGGAAGTCCAAGCCTTTAGGAATAGTGGTCAGTGGCAGGGTGTTGAGTGGGAAGGAAGGGGAGAGTTATGATGCTTAAGTGTGCTGTGGTGTTGTAGGTACCCTGAGCTACTCCTGTAGTTGACTATCAATTGAGATGGTATGAAAAGAGAATTTTCAGTTCTCCTTATGCCACAATTTAAACCCAAATTCCTGATTCGTAAGGGTACATTTCTTGGCATTCTCATCCTTTATGTTAAATACATGTTTTGTAGAAATGAATACATGAATGACAAACATTTTCTTTATACTATTTTTCCTTTTTATATAGTTCTTGGGCTCCCTCTGCTGGCATTTTATTTAAGAAAGAGCAATTTATGTTAAAGCTGCTGTCATTCTATGGGGTTAGCTGTAGCAGTTGTTCTTTCGTAACAAATGAAAATCATTTTAATAGTGATATGCAAATACCAAAAGACAAGATTATCCGATATTTAAAATAGAGAAAGAATTATATCAGTTACATTAAAATTACATAATAAATCCTAGATCTATCACATCTTCTATTTTGAATGCCACACAATTTCTGTTTAAATCACTTCAAAGCGCTAAATTCTATCTTAGATTTGTCAAATAATGTACTCTCTCTAAAGCTTAGCTAGTCCCAATTGCTCAGATTTTAAATCACTAACTTTCTCTTCTCTTGACAATGTAAGTTACACAATACCATTACTAAACCATTACTTTCTAAAGCTCCATTCAAAACACTTGAAAATGATCTAATTTCATTTTTTCCCATTAAGAAAAGGCAGTGTGATCAAATTAAATTAAGTGTGTAAGCTTTTCAGTAACTTCTATATTTTTCCAGATCTCTATTTTTCACAGCAATTTCACTCACTTTTTAAGGCTTCCTTAATCAGTCTTCCATTTACTAAATGGAGTGAGGCTCATTCTTCAATAACCAAATTTCTGAGTTCAATTTCTCCCTTTTACAAGGTTGCATAAGCAAAATAAATAGTATAATTTCCTAATTTTTGAAACACCATGTATGATACCAATCTGATCCTATAAAAAGCATAGGAAATGCGCATCAACTCAGCATCTTGAGGTTTCCCACAAGATCAAATTTCCCAAAGGTAAATCAGACCAGGTCCTGACAAAAAAGCACTTCCTGGAAGCACATAAACCAGATGCAGAAGCAGTGAGGCAAGGTTTGCCATACCGTTCCTATATGTCCTTTTTGAATAAGGGGTGACTGTTGATTCTCTCATTACTACTATTACAATATTCCTAAAAGAAAATAAAATCTACCATCTGTGTGGCCTGTTAAGTGCTACAGACTGATAAATGTCCCAACCTAAAAAGCAGTTAAAATTGTAGAAGAGGCACTCACAGCACTTTGGGAGGCTGAGGCGGGCAGATCACGATGTCAGGAGTTCAAGACCTGCCTGGCCAACATGGTAAAAGCCCGTCTCTACTAAAAATACAAAAAATCAGCTGGACATGGTCGCATGTACTTGTAATCCCAGCTACTTGGGAGGCTGAGCAGAAGAAATGCTTGAACCGGGACCGGAGAGGTGGAGGTTGCAGCAAGCCGAGATCACACCACTGCACTCCAGCCTGGGCTACAGAGAGAGACTCCGTCTCAAAAACAAAAAAAAATATAGAACAGCTGGAAAGAACTGTTCTCACAAAGAAAAAAAAAAAAAAGAAAATCACAAAAACTGTCAGTCCTACCTCCCTAACTGTGTTTATGTAGCTATTCATATTAATGGAAACAGGTGGTTGTGACTCCAAAACACAACATCACTTCTTCCTCCCAGAATACAAACAACCTGCCCAAAATTCTGCTGCTGCTGCCAAACACAATCCCAAAAAGATCAGAAAAATATACAATCGTGGCTAAAAGTAAGTAATTCTCTATTGCTTATATTATTAAAACAATTTTGTTGGGTTGACTAGTTACACAGATAAGAAATAAAAACAACAAAAAAATGTTAACTTAAATGTAAACAAAATTAGCAATCAGTCGCTGATAGGGTACAGAACTTGTGGCCAGAAAGCAAAATTAAGTGTCCTATTATCTAGCAGTAGGTTAGCAGGATATGCCTACACACTAGGATTTAAACTGCAGGACAAATTCAATTACTTTAATGAACCAACCAGTAGAGAATATACAATTTGGCCTTGGGTCAGTCTCTTGACAGGACAGTCACAAAGGACAAAGGCATCAATTTAATAGTAAAGAACCAATGGCATCAGGCTAAGAAGCTCACCATCATAGTAGTCAGATGAAACAGATAATGGCAGGTTGTTCTCAAAGCCACTATACCCTGAAGTCCTTTCACCCCTTGTGCTACAAAATCAAGAACAAAGATAGCAAAGGCAGGGAACTACAGACCGAGCCCAGGACACTTGATTCCACTCTAACACAGGATTTCTCAGCCTCAGCACTGCTGGTATTTTGGGCCAGACAATTCTTTGTTTGGGAGCTGTTCTGTGCATTGCAGGCTATTGGGCAGCATCAATAGCTGACTTCCATCCACTAGCTGCCAGTAGCACTGTCCCACTTGTGACAATTAAAAGTGTCTCCAGGCCTTGTTGAAACTGTTGCCAGTTGAGAACCACTTCTCTAAATCATATTTAACTTCAGTTGGAACTGTATACATATACACAGGAACCAAGAGTCTTAGTAAAATAAAATGTTATACTGCATGAGAACAAAAGCTTCCAAAATTAAATTACTAACAGGAAGAGATTTCTTGTGGGAACATGTTTTGGACAAACTAGTAAAAAACTTGAGAAACCAAAGATGAAAAAAAATGGACTGTGACATAAGAAAACTTTTCACCACAAAAAAAAATTCTTTTGGGGTACATATCAGTCAAATAGGGGGTAAAATCATTTTAAATACTTTATTAGTCATCGGGCAGTTAAAACTCAACATTAATTTAACTGACTAGTGACAATTTTCCCATGTACCATTCTTACTGTTTTTTTTTACCTTTAATAGTTACTGGAGAAAAAGAGTCTTCTAAAAAAACATTATAGCCCTCACTCTTGGTAAAACTAACTTATTTCCTTAAATTCTACAAAGTAATATGGTATTTTACATAGCCAACAGAGGACTTAAGCTTTAATTTTGCTTTGCTAAAACACAGTATAACATAATTTAGTACTACAGAAAGCCACAACTAGGTTATCGCCAATGTTAAAAAAAAATACTAATCTTTGGGAGGCCGAGGCTGGTGGATCATGAGTTCAGGAATCCAAGACCACCAGCCTGGCCAACATGGTAAAACCCCATCTCTACAAAAAGTACAAAAATTAGCTGGGCATGGTGGCACACACCTGCAGTCCCAACTGCTCGGGAGGCTGAGGCAGGAGACTTGCTTGAACCCAGGAGGCAGAGGTTGCAGTGAGCCAAGATTGCGCCACTGCATTCCAGCCTGGGCAACAAAGCAAGACTCTGCCTCAAAAAAACAAAAACAACAACTACTAATCTACAATACCAAATTTCTGAAACTAAAAAAGATCATAAAAATGATCTTTCTCTTTTTAGGAAGAAGATCCAGTTCATCCTAGAATCACTACAAAATAATTAGACTAGACCTAATTGTTCACTATAGAGCAAGGTAAATCCTGTTGAAGTAGCTAGGCTAAAAATGACTTTTGGTGCTATGATGTCTTAAATAAAATGTACTGTGTGTAAATCACACACGGCTACATTCAATTTCAATTGGCCAAAGTACAGGAACAACATTTCTTTGTTTTGAAAATTATTGCTTTTTTGCACTGGTCCTTTTTCACTCAAATTTCAATAGTCAATATGAATCTACATAACTGATCATTACTTCACATATATGATTTATTAACTCCAAGTAGATCCTGCCTACATAATTTTTCCAGTTTATTCATTTTTTTTGGAAGATACAGCAAGCATTCTAATACTGACATGTTCAAAACGTTTACGAAAATCCCCTAACTTTCTATGGGCACTCTATAAAGACACACTAAAGCAGGCATCACATTTCCCCCTATTAAAAGCTATGGACTTAAAATCCTTCTATCCTCCTTAATTGTTATTGCAAAGACCAAAGTCACCAAAATTTTTCTTGACTATCTAATTGCCACTAAGCGTCTAACTACACAAAGACAATTACTAGTATTCACTGCAATTTAACACTAGTGCTATGGTTAGGCACATGTGTGATGTGGGCATATTAACAAAGGAAGCAAGGCCCAGGGGCAAGCGGGAGAAGCCTGGGAACAGTGATGAACACATGAGACAGCATTACAGTACCTGACAGCCTGTGAGAGCAAGAAGAGTAAGAGAGACCAGGTAAGAGAGCGCTCACGGTGTGAAGGAGGAGCGGGACGCTTTTAGTGGCAGGCAAAGCCTCAGAAAGGTGGACACAGTTGCTGATAGACTGGCTTCGCTTAGCTTCCAGGAGAGACAAAGTAATAATTATGTCAGAAGAACAATAGGACCTTTCACTTTATTATTATGACTTTTCTGGGCTCTCTCTAAACATTTAAAGGAAGTCATTTTAAACTTTAAAGGAAGTCAGTACAAAGTACAGTATTTAATTGCAGTCTCTAAATACAGCCAACTTTCAGTCAGTCATTCTCATGACATAGAAGAATGGGCAATCCACAAATAATTTTCTTTTGAAATGCTTTATATGTTTAGCCTCTCCTTCTTTCTGCTGCCTATCAGATTCACATTTGGGTTATTTGCTTGGACAGACATTATAATCAGTTTTCCTTTCCTCAAGGCCATGTACAAAAACGCCATGGTGAAAGAGGGAGTATCTGGCCTTCTTTCAGAAGTTGGTTTGCTGAGAGCTGACTGTATTCAAAAGCAAATCATTTAGTAAATTAAATATCTGAAAAGCTCAAGAACACACACAAGTCAAGTTAAACATTAAAAGATTTGATATTTGAAGAAAAGGTAAAATCTCCATGAAACCCATCCTTTTATGTCACATTTCATGCTTATTAAATCCATACATCTTTAATGTCAACTTTATGGTATTCTTATGTGTTCTATATACTGTTAGTCAAATAAACATCGGGGAAATTGAACGGACACCGGAGGAAAACATGCTTCATATATGTAAAACCACAATCAGCAAAATCAGTTTAATCCTAAAACAAAAATATAAAGATTTACTTGCCGCTTTACTATTTTTATGTGACTTCAGTTAACATTAATGAAACGGACACAAATGATAGTGACACATTTGCAAAACCTGAAACAAACTTTTTACCCTACTGTCCTTTCCCCTACCCTTTGCCTATTAGAATTCCCAGTAGGCTGGGTGTGGTGGCTCACGCCTATAATCCCAGCACTTTGGGAGGCCAAGGTGGGCAAATCACCTGAGGTCAGGAGTTAAGACCAGACTGACCAACATGGTGAAACCTCATTTCTTCTAAAAAGAAAAAATTAGTTGGGCATGGTGTGCACGCCTGTAATCCCAGCTACTTGGAAAGCTGAAGTGGGAGAATCACTTGAACCTGGGAGGCGGAGGTTGCCATGAGCCAAGATCTCACCACTGCACTCCAGCCTAGGTAATAGAGCAAGACTCTATCCCAAAAAACGGAAAAAAAAGAATCCAATGATAGAAAGGCTGGGTGTGGTGGCTCACTCCTGTAATCCCAGTACTTTGAGAGTCAGAGGCAGGCAGATCACCTGAGGTAAGGAGTTTGAGACCAGCCTAGCCAATATGGTCTCAACACAGCCCGTCTCTACCG
>NW_016107449.1:4696559-4704992 GCF_001604975.1 Cebus imitator | reverse complement strand
AAAAAAAAAAAAAAAAAAAAAAAAAAAAAAAAAAAAAAAAAAAAGATTCTAATGATAGAAGAAAATCGTTTTTAGGAATTGGAATAAGAAGCAAAATCAGTGAATGAACATCCTCAAAAGTAGCCTATTAATCAGGAATTGGGTCTCTCCTCAGGGGAGAGAATGACAGAAGGGAGAAGCAGAATAGGCCATGCATGCAAATAAGGTGATAATTTCCAGCAAATACTACAGCAAAAAAGGATGAGAGAGTTACAGTTAAGGTGGAATATATTTTCATAAATACTCCAACAGGATTCTAAACCATCTATATTAAGATTTTACCAAGCACTATAGAATATGTTGAGCTTTAATGAATCTTTGTTTTATGGCCAGAGGATCTTGTGACTTTCTTAAGTCAACATGCTAAATAGCAATTAAAATTGTCTTAAACCTAAGTCACAGGTTCAAAGTCACTGGGGAGGAGGTGGCTTTATTTGTTCTAATTAAATGCTGTATACAAGCTTCTTTTTCAAGAGTTCACTTTTTGTTTTAAGAGTAAAATGCAGCAAAGTTGTCCAATTAACTGGGGGTTGTTGGTCAAGTTCTCGTTAATTGAAATAGGCTACAAAGATATAACATCCACAAGCATGAAAAGACTCGATTTTCCAAAGGAGCAAAATATGAAATGTCTATCCAGTCCTGAAAACTAAAGTGCACAATTCTCCTATTCTTTGCTGAAACAGGTTGCCACACTCTAAAGGTCAATATTAACATTAACAATAATGCAACAACTGGTGTATTTATTAACAATCTGTTTTCTTCAAGGTTCAAACAAAAACTCTATTTTCCCCATTTTGCACAAATGTCTCACTCAATATTAACATCACAAGTTCTTTTTCACAATGGAAAATTTAGAAATAAATAACTGAAAACTGCGATTTGAAAAGTAACTAGAGCTGAAAGCTAAGAAGATATAGAGACATTTCGTGTAATACAAGGTATAATATTTAAATTTTGAGTAGAATTTTAACACACTTTATGCCTATACATTCATTTTAGATAACAACTAGATTTTTGAGAAGCATTTAAATAAACGTTTACCAGTTGCTTTTTGGCGAACAATATTTCTTGCCTTCTCCACTCCCGGTGCTCCAGACGTGGTGGCACTCCTAAATCGCATAGGCTCGGTCACATCTGGGTGGCTCCGCCAGCTGAGAGAAAAGGATCTCCCCACAGTGGTTCCTTTCTGAGGATCTAGAACACAGCCTGATAAAGGATAAGAAAAATAATCTAATGGCTGAATTCATTATTATTCATTTCATAGCTTGTGTTGCTCAGCAAATGGCATACATACAACTGTAAATAATCAGCAGGTTTCTTTGTCACAAATTAAGTACCACTTCTTTACACTGCAATTTAGGAAGTTATTCATATGTCACTAATCTAAGAATTCTTGTTGCCAAAATATTTTCAAGAATCTAAAATAGTCTTATGAATATTATTACATCTTCATAGTACTCACTCCAGTATACAAAAGAAATATTAATAAACCTTTCTCAATACAAGAACAGTATCATATGAAGTTATACCACTGTTCCCAGGACACTCCAAAAACCACAACTTATAAACCAAAAACTCAGAGATCCTGATGTTAGAATAGTACTGCGTCCTGTACACACCAACCCCTCCACAAATCCCCAGAGCAATCCATGCCTAAAACTCTAATATAGATTCAGTCAAATGGGCAGGATAATGAAAATCTAAAAATAATACAATATCCTATTTTAGCAAAGGTCCAAAACAATAAAACATTATAATGTGAAATTCAACTTTTCTTTTTTCTCATATTGTTCTGGTTTAATTATCTCAATGAGAGGTTACAGATCCAAAACAAGTAGAGGAGGAAAGAGAATGAGAGACGTAGAGATTTCTGCACACGGATGATGTGGCCAGTGACTGCCACCTGTGGCATGTTTCCCAAACCCAGTTTCCTCTGCCTGTGTTTTTTGTTTCTAGTAGTCTAGCCCTTAGAAGGCAAGCATTTCTATAATAAATATTTAAATGCTTTTTAGACTAAAACAATACAAATCAGAAATATTAGTCACTGTCATTAATTAAATAATTGGTTCAGTACATTTTGAAAACAATGTTTTCAAAGTTGTTTGCCTTCCTAACACAAGTATACCTCTTCAGATGAATCTGTGGGTAGGAAGAGAATATTGCAGAATGGCAGGTGTGTGTGTGGTGTGTGTGTGCGCGTGCGTGTGTGTGTGTGTGTGTGTGACGAGAATATTGCAGAATGGCAGGTAGGGGTGTGTGTGTGTCTACACACATGCTCGTGCATGGATTACAACAATTGAAGGTAGGTCCTTATCTCCTATTACAGCTCTCCTCTTGAGCCTGAAAGGTACCCTTAGCTGGGCAGGTTCTCTTCTTGGCCGAGAACCACTGTCTTAGGTAACCAAGTTCCTAGTTGGAAGTGTCTGGATCCTCTCAGGCCCTGGGTCTACACAGAGGTCCTCAGAGGTGCTAGAGAGGGCTAAATTGAGGCCAAGGGCCCAGGCTCTTGGCTCCCTGCCGTTACTTCAGTCCCAAATCTCAGGTCTAGTATATTTCTTTAGAAATGGGTCCTGTATACCTTCAACTTGGGAGGAAAAAAAGGTCTGTTAAAACTGTTAGAAAATGATTGCATTAGACAATCTAAATCCACATTGGGATTAAACTGTTCGACTGAATTGCCATATACTTCAACTGCTTTATTTTGTCTTCTTACTAACTTGCTTTTTTTAATTAGTGCTTTGGCAAGCCATTCTTAGATTTCTATGAAGATATTATAAGAATCTGTCACATTTATTACACATGTATATGGTTTACTAACCACTGGAACTGGTTCACACCTCTCTGTAACCACCTCCTCTGTTGTCATCTCCCATACTGAGGCTAGGCTTCCTCACGTGACTTACTTTGGTAGCAAAACTGAACAAGCAGAGACTCGAAATGCACTTGAAAATTTGAGCTTACCCTCTTGCTGCTCCTGAAACTCTAAGCTACTCGGTAAACAAGCCTGAGCTAGCCTCTGGCTGCTGAAACACGTAACCCAGTCATATCTCATTGCCCCTGCTAACAGCCAGCCAACCCCTAAAAATAGAGCTCCCTCGTTATTTCACAGCCTCGCTGACTGCAAACACAGAAGCAAAGACTAGCAGAAGAACTGACCTGCTGAGTCCCACCCAAATTGTCAACTCATCAAATCAAGATAAATAAGTGGTTATTTTAAGCCACTAAGTTTTGGGTGATTTGTCACATGGCAAAGGCACACTGATATAATCCATAATAAGGCTGGTATTCCTAAAGGGTAGTCTACACAATAAGCAATGTGTACCCTTTATGAGGCTTTGAAAGAAAACTTCCAAGTCTTAGGAGGACCTAATAAAAGCCATGCAACACCTAGATGAGTGAATTGTTTTACCCTATGTGCTGTGTGATTCTCTATTTGATGTAACCCTGCTAAGGCCAAAATCAAACCCAATGTTTGACTTCTGTACCTCCCCAGCAAGCCCATGAGGCTCTACGGCATGCATTTTGGCATCTTAACCATACTGGCAGTTCCCTGCAATCCTACTAATTTTGACTCTATTTTGTATTTGGTCTACTGTACTATATGCCTTTGTATGAGCTGCCTCAAATCTTTACAGAGTAAGGTTGGAGTACCAGTGAATTAATCCAAGGACCATGCCACTTCCTTAAGAACGGCAATTAAGACAAGGGGATGCCAAATTGTCATTCCTAATAGAAACTACCACTGACGTTGTCTACCTTGAAAACATCAGTTTCATTTGAGGTTCTCGGTCCCCAAACAACTTTTACCCAGAAATACAAAGCCAAAATAGCTCCCATGTGAAGCATTCAAAATTTCTCCATGTTTCCTAGAGAGGCTGTAGAATGCATGTTAATAGCGTTACATCGTGAGTTGTACTTACCCAGCTCTGATTTCTGGCTTTACTAATTCTTAACTATGTGGCCTTGGATAAGTCAATTACTGTAAAGCAATCTTGTCCAAAACCCGTGACCCATGGGCCAAATGCAGCCCAGAATGGCTTTGAATGCAGCCCAACACAAATTTGTAAACTTTCTTAAAACAATATGAGATTTTTTTTGCAATTTTTTTTTTTGTTTTAGCTCATCTGCTATTGTTAGTTTTAGTGTATTTTATGTGTGGCCCAATTCTTCCAATGTGGCCCAGAGAAGCCAAAGGATTGGACATCCCTGCAAAGTCTCTGTACTTCAGTTGCTTTGTCTTTGATATGGGGATCATATAAGTATCTACAGTTCACTACGTTATTATGAAGGTAAAGAGAGATAATATGTACAATGTAATCGCCTTTATTATTACTGTTAACTATCACTACTATTACTAGCACTTTCATCTTCCTTCTTGCATAGCCTCCTCAGAAATTCACTATCTCATTAACGGAGCAGAATAATACTAGACACAAATTAATGCCACTATAAGAAGACATCATGCAGTTGGTTCAGTTCATGATAAAATTTCATGCATTAGTTGCTGAGTCATACAAATAACCCATTTGTCCCCAGTCCTAGACATATGGTGTTAACCTGGAAGAGTGGAAATACCTTTGCCTCGTTGCTTCTTTTCCTTTTGTTCACTTAATTTATCCAGAGGTAGGTTTGTCATCTCAACTCCATAAACGGTTCTTGCAAGCACTGCTGTCAAGGAGTCCATAATGTTGGCCCACTCATTTATAAGCTCCTCCCATTCCGTGAGGGAGGACAGCACACCAAGAAAGTCATCCCAGAGCTCTCGAGAAATGTACACACAGAGGTTTGCTCGGATCCAAGCCACCATGAGTGTCTAAAACCAGCCAACAAGAGAAGTCAATCATCTTCATTTGGAAGAAGTACACTTTTAAACAAAATGTTTTAAATTACTATTAATAACACAAATTTTAAAATAAAAAGCATTTTTGGAAGTTGTTTTTCTTTTAATTCTCAAAATTCATTTGACCAACTATAATCAAGATTTAAGCTACTGAGAAGTTAGTTATCATTATGAACAAAGTGACTGATTCGATATTATTCTATGTCTGTGGCTGGCCCTGGCTATAATCAGGGGGAAGACAAAGCCCTCTGCACAGTGACAACTCTGTTTCCTGAGACTGCACTTTTCCTACCATCCACAGTGGCTACTTCAAACTGCCTCCTCTACAGGAAAACCTCCAGCCCACCAACTCCTCCCTCCTTTGAGCGGATGGACTCAACTGCAGACTTCACAGGAAACAGAACCCATTCAATGAGACTCCCCTCAACCCCTGACCATGGACTCACACTCTTGCCCACATTCACCCAGCTCCTCCTCCACCTGTGGGCTGAACTCCAAGAGGGGCCCCTGCTCTGCTTCCCTTGTGCCCTCTTATGATCTGGACCCATTCCTCTGAGGCTTCATGCCTCTCTTAACCGCCCCTCTCCTTTATCTCCAGCCAATCCCACTTAAACTGCTCTTTCTCGTCAGCATTTAAATACTCTCCAAATTCTTCCTCATCTTAAAAGAAAAAATTCCCTTGAACCCAGATTCCCCCATCTTGCTATAGCCCTTTTCCCTCCCCTTTCACAGCCAAATTTCTTGAAAGAAAGTTCCATGCCCACTTCATCTCCACTTCCTCATCCCCCAGGCAACAGTCTGCTCTGGCCTTCCCCTTTCTGAGGCCACTTTACCTTCTGCCTGGGTTTCAGCTCCATTCCCATGGCTCCAGTTAACCTCTGTGTGCTACTGACTTCTGAATCTCTATGGACAGCTCAGATCTCTGTACTCGCTTCCTGATCTGTCTACCTACGTACTAGACAGTGCTGCTTACACAACCCTCAGGCACCTATAATACAGCATAAAAGATTCAATTTCCTCCATGGACATTCTCCCAGTTCTTCCACCTGCTTGCTCCTGCAAATGGCCTCTACACATACTCCTCCTTCCCTCTCTTTCCTCCTTTTTGTTTCTGTAATTTCCACTCATTTCTCAGGTCAAAATTTGTACACCACTTCCTCCAAGAAGGTATCCCTGACTATCTCCTCACCACTACCGCCACCTTCCAGCCTCCAGGAAGTATCCTCCAGGTCCCTGCATTTCCCCTGCATCAATGCATCAATCATGCCTTTCTTTCAGTCTATTCACTCATCAGTCCCAGTCTTATAGTCTACAACACTACAACTGGTCACATGGGCAGCCCTATGAGACAATTATGCTTTTATTCTGGATATTTCCTTCCCTTAAAATTGCCCCATTCCTTACCTCTGCCAAAATATTCACCATCCTTTAAAATTCAAATCCAAATATACCTCCTCTGAAAGAAGTGCCTCTACATAGCCAAGACCATCTCAAATGAGCCACAAATGCTTTCCTAAGCTTGTGAAAAGGAATCCTTATACCCAAAGTCTGTGTAAGTCCTATAGTATGTTGTCAAAGATAAGTGCAGTTGTTAAGATGCCAGTTTGCATTTGCATCGGCCCAACCCACATGCAAATAGGCTCCCCCTCTTGTCAGGAATTCTTGTGTGTGTAGGTCAGTTCACTTTTTAATTTTTTCCCCCAAATTATATACAGACTTCTTAATAGAATTTTTTCTTTAACATAGACACAGGAAAACTTTGATAAACAGAAATCAGTCTATAAAATCAGGCAGGCCTGTTCTGACCACTTTGAAAATCTTAAAGTGGTCCTTCTATAATACACCTGTTACCTGTGTTTCAATTTGTGTTTACCACTTTTTTAAAAAGCAAAAATGTTAAAGTAGGACTCAAGTAGTTAATTATATCAAAAACAAGATATTAATCACTTACATTTAAAACCTGAGGCTAACATGTATGAATTTTATAAAATTAAAAATATGAAAGGAAATAATTTTATTAATCTTTATTAAATATTTTTATTATAACTAAAATGCCATCTTCTATTAATTTTTACACTCCTGCTTTCAAGATGAATTTGAGGCCATTGCCATAAAGTACATATATACAATAAAATTAATAAATATTAGATCAAAGTATAATCTGAGCTGAGTAAGAGGAGAAAGTAGAGACTGATAACACTATTAGGACTCAGACTCACATTTGGATATAGTGTTAGCTCCACGGATAAAAGCAGATGCCTTGCTGTAATGAGATGCTCTATACTGGGTATCTTGTAATGGCTTCATTTCATTGACTAATTATAAAACAAGGACAGAATGACTGCTTGCAGCTTATAAAATCAACTTAGCAAATATTACAAACATGTATGCAGGCTTGTTGAATTATTATCATAATTCACAACTGACAACACTTGCACAGAACAAAATGGTAAAATGATAAAATATAGTTGGGTGGTGAGTGGTGGCACCTGTGGACATGAAGACAGGGTATCCTTTTAATCAATTACCATTTTCTAAAAGGAAGTGGAAAACTGGACTCTTCTTTCTACACTACCCTGGTTTGTGACCTAGGAAAGTCACTTAGCCTTTCTGTACTCACATTTCTCATTTAAAATAAGAGTTGCATAAGAGCTTCTCCAAGGTTCCTTCAGCACTGAAATTCATATTTTATTAGATACATCTTGGCATGCAAGACGTATTTTAAAAACACCTTGACTCATAAATCATTCCTTTTCTTATGAACATTTGCTAACCAACCACTTTCTACTTCACTCTACCAACACACTAAGGGGACTGCATAACTTTAAAGTAATGGCTAATATTACAAATAGCAGAGCCATAGTTTCCTGCTATACCATCGGAGCTTCAAGCATAAGGTCATATTTAGCACTGATAATAAATTAAAACACCACTTAGGGCAACCATCATCATTTGGTAAATAGTTAAAACTAAGTCAAATTCAATCATCACTTAAAGAAAATTTGGTGATCCAGATTATCTACTGACAGAGGAAAAAAACAAAAACAAACACAAACAAACACCAGAGGAAGAACTAGAAAAAGATAAAAAGGGTAATAAAAACTTAAAATGTCCTGTCCCTTTTCACAGTCTCCTTGTTATAAATTTTTCAAAAAAATCAAGTGTCTGGCCATTTTAGACAGTCCACATGACCAAATGAATACTAATTAGACAGCATGTTTCAACTGCATTATGGGACCAGGACGATGCCCAAGACAGAGCCTGCCTATTAAGTCCAGACCTTTACTATTTTCACCTCTTGCATCTCACATAAGAAAGTGGGAGGTCAACAGATGATCACAAATCCCAACGGACCGACTCTGATTCTCATGGCAACCCTGCAGGGTAGGAAGAAGTCCTTTCCTGATTGTGACAGATTAGGAAAGGCACTCAGGAAGTTGAAGTCATGTGCTCGAGGCCACATAGCCAGGCAGCAGTAGAGCTAAGATCAGAAGCACAATCTGCCTAACGCCAAAAAGCTCATCCTCTCTTCACTGTTTTTTATGGTAGTTTTT
>NW_016107449.1:4666017-4696524 GCF_001604975.1 Cebus imitator | reverse complement strand
TTTTTTTGAGACAAGGTCTCACTCTTTTGACCAGGCTGCAGTACAGTGTTGCAATCATAGCTCACTTTTAGCCTCAACCTCCCAGGTTCAAGCAATTTTCCCACCTCAGCTCCCAAGTAACTGAAACTTCAGGTGCATGCCACTACAGCCAGCTAATTTTTAAAAAATTTTTCTATTGCCCAGGCTGGTTTTGAACTCCTGGGCTCAAGCAATCCTCCTGCCTCAGCCTCCCAAAGTGCTGGTATTACAGGTGTGGGCCACCATGCCAAGCCTTATGGTTAGTTCTTAATTTAAGCATCATTCTTAATCTACCCAACCACTACCAAAATAACAACATCAAAATCATTAGTAATCATGAACTCAAAACTAAGCTTCAAGTAATATCTGACAAGGTTTTCCCCATTCATGGGGGGAGTTTTTTTTTCCCCTGCAAAGACTAAAACCAACCAAAACCAAAACAAAACAAAACAAAACAAACCCAACCCCAGAATAGATTCTTGTTTAATTCTGTGACAATTTCTCTAATTCTGACACACAAAACAGATTCAAGGCCAGGCAGTTGGTGGGAATGAGGCCCAAGCACCTGCCAGTGTGAGACTGGCTTCAGCTCAAGTCTACTTCGTAACTCAGGTCCAGGATGGGGAGCTTGAAAGGGTGCCAACAGTGAGACACTTCGCTGAGACAGCGAAGTGAGCAGTGTCGGTATGTCCAGGCAGGCAGCAACGCAGTGGTCAGTAGCACCCTCCAGGCGTCAGCAGAGCAAAGCTGGGCACATGCAAAAGAATGCTTAGGGCCACTTCACACATCCAATATATGAGGCAAGGCAATCAGAGTTAAGGCAGTTCTAATATTTAGGAGGCCAATTATTTCAATAGCCTTTCATACATTTTTTTATCAAGCCAAGAGCACTGAATCATATTAAGTTATTCAAAATCAATAGTTGAATTATCTTGTGTTACAATGGCAACACTTAGCTTTAAAGAAATAATTTCTCTTTTTGTCACTTTTACCTACACGTCCCACCTGTATTATGGATACGCTTTTAACATATATCCTCTAAAACCACCTTCAGGTCAACAGGGGAGGGAAGTTAGTTTCTCTTCTCTGCAACTATCACCTGTGGAATTATCCAAAGTCAAGTCCACCCACTATACTAATACCTTTATTTAGGTAGAATGTTGCATTTTTCCAGAGCCCTTTCAGGCTGTTTTCTTTCAGTAATGCTTCATAAACTCTAAGGTCCTCATACATATTAGCAAAGTCACTGTAGGTTCCCATGGTCAGGACCCTCTGGCACATCCTCTTCCCCATGCAGCTTACCAGGTATCAGCCCGCTCATGATCTTGACGTGCTCACCACGTGAGATGCAAAAAGCACAGCTGTCTCCTTGGCTCTGCTCACACCAAAGACTGGCCTAGTCCTCTACCATATCCACATCCAGGACTTCACTTCTACCGTTATCCTCTCTCTCCCCCAGACCATCTTGTCCTCCCTCACAGGACCATTCCATTGGTGAGCAAACATACTTTAGTACTACCCACCTTAAACCTCACCCCCTATGCATGCCACTGACTTCAGCTAGCTCCCCTTTACCCCCTTTCCACATTAAGAACTCTGCAAAGCCTTCACTATGCTTGCAACCCCCACTGCCCAGCTCTCATTCTCTCCTCCATCTATTCCAGATGGGCCTCATCCCCATAGAACATTCTCAACCACCCACCTCTGTCAAAGCCCATGATCAACTGGCTGCTTTCCTACCCAATACTCATCCCCAGGCACTCAGGATACACATTTCTCTGGTTTTCCTCCTCACTCGCTGGCCACCCTTTCTCAGCATCTCTTCCATCACTTGTGGAGATTGTCCTCTCTAGGTAAGCCCATCCTGTGGCTTTAAATACAATTGTCCAACACACTGATGGCTCTTAAATTTTTATCCCATTCCCATGCTTCCGTTCATCCTTTACCTCTCCAAATCTACCTGGCCTTCCAGCAAGGGCATCAGAGCTTCCTAATTCCTACCACCCTTGAGCAAATCAAAAGAGGAAGTAGACTGCAGAGAGGGAGAAAAGTCTAAAAGCCTAGCACTAATTGTAAAGAACAGATCATAACCTTCAGGACAAAGGTAAGAAAGAAAATTTCTAGAAATTTAAATTTAATATAACTCTTAAAATTCTCAATGATTAAAACTAGTTTGCTATAAAATCTGATTCACTTCTTGGGTTTGCAGTGTTTTAATTAAAAAGACTTACCCTAAATAGTAACCCTGCCAAGCTCTGGGCAAACAAGTCCTTTATTTGTTTATCCTTTGGCTTCTGCATGACAGCTTCTGTTATCCTGAGTAGTATTTGCAACATCTGTTCCCTGGGCCACCCAAAATAAAAGCTCATATTAATAATCACGTCTCCAAAGCACTTTATAGATACTAGAAATCTCTTAAGAATTCAGCAACATTGATAATCATATATTACTAAAAACTATTAAAGTCCAAATGCCAATTACATAATGAATATCATATTTTATCAAAATAAGCTCCCTTATGTTATAACAGTTGTAAAAATATGCCTCCCATGTCCACACAAACAGGCAGGATAAAACATATCATTCCAGCCTGATTTTTCCTTCCTGCAAAAAGGGAGGCAAGATTGTCTTCTCCAACTGTGCCAGCACCTTAAAGGTACTCAATGAAAACCTACTGGAACGTACGCAGCACTCTTTAATTTTGCTATAAATTGTTTTATTAAACCTGTAAGGTCTCCCTATCTTTGCAACAGGAAATGAACTTGACTTTCTGGTCTTTATTTTGGGGACATATGCAGTCAGTATCTTGGTACGGCGGAATGCCACAGTACTCTCACAGGCAGGAGGGGTTTGCATTACGGGACACCTACAGGCACAGTGCTCGTGTCTGGAAGATCCTATGAGCTACAGGACACAACAGAGACAAATGTCATCACTGCAGCTCAGTTCCAATGTGTCCGCATTTTCTCACAGGTGGTTTTATGTAAAAGGACTTTGAAGACTATAAAACAGTATAGAGACAACATGACACTGCTAACTACAGTGCATTCTTCAGAACAGCCAAAAGACATTTTTCTTTCCTACACCTAAGTTATATTGCTTATATTAGAGTATCTGCTCACTTTTTATTTCCCTGGATTCCATGAGAACAGAGAACACATTATCTTTCATACGTAAGAGAGGTACACTTGTTCTCCAAAGGAAATCACTCTGGTTCGTTTCAGATTTCACATGCTAACCATTCATCTAATCTTGACTACTCTCTCCTTGGCTTTACTGTTCTTCACTAGTAAAACTGAGAATAGAACAAAGTAATCAGATGAGGTCTCTAAATCATAGTTTCTGTATACTTTTCTCATATCACTGTGTATCAGAAGAACATTTTCTCTTAACAATATATGATGCTGAACCTAATAAAATTCCTCACAGTAAAATCACCTGTAGGGATTTCCTGCCCTCTCAGTAGCTGGTGCCATTTGATTTTGGTCCCCAGAGTCATCTGTTGGCATACATTCTCACTGCACTCCATGCTACTTGTCTATGTGGTCCTATTCCCTGCTTATGGATTCTGGAAGCACAGAAGAGGAAGGGCTATCTTCTGGGCACACATGTATGAAGTAGGACAGTGACTTTGAAGAGAACTGGGAGAAGAAATGGCAGAGTGTAGGGACAGCCTGTTGCTCACCACATTCAGGGCACCCAGGCCCCTGCTGCTGGGGGAAAGGAGGGCAGCACCCAGTATCACCACTGCCTATTCATGTTACATGATGCATAAGACAATGAAAAACAATCCCTTGCATACAACTAGTTACATACGCATAATGAGAATGTGATGAGAACAGCAGACATCATAAATTTCAAGTAAAACCTTGATCATGGCAACTGCTATCAAAAGCTACAAATGTGACTGAAGCCATGACTGACAAAAACACAGTAAGTTGATTTTTGAACCTATGAAAGCTTGGAAAGGCATGAAATTCCCATGCAGAGTCTTCTGGAAAAAAACGAGGGTGGAAAAACTACAGTTTGGAAAACTCTTTCCTAATGGTAGAAAGATTCACGACCTGCCAAAGCAGCCAGTGTTGATAGCCGCTTGGTCCTTTCTGTTTTGTGAAGCACTAACTTCTCCAAGGAAAACTGCTCAAAGAGTGTATCAAACTGCTGTTGGAGCACACGGAATCAGGCATGTGTGCCATCCTTGGGTCCAACACAGGAGTGAGGGTTTTCCTACATTCTTTATTATTTACCTGATCTCTATCTCCTCAAACAGGTGACATTCTGACTCATTTACATACCAGTTATTCTCTATTTCAGGACCACTTCTTACAGTTCCCTGGCTACAGCCCTGGTCTCGGCCATCATCACCTATGGCACTCCACTGCATGTTCTCCAGCAGCCAGAGGGGCCTTTCAGAAACGTAAATTGTATTATGTCACACTCTTGCGCATACACAGAGGTAGCTGGTGTCCTTTCTTTGGTCTGCAGGGTCCTGAGCAACTTGGTCCTGGCCTTCCCCCCCTTCCAACCCCCACTCTCCCTCTCACTCCATCCACTCCACCACACTGTCCATCATCTTGTCCTTCCTTAAACAAGCCACTTTTCTTTTACCTTTTCTCCCATCAGGGCTTTTGCATCTGTTCTTTCTTTCAGGAATGCTCTTCCCTTAGACCTCCCCAAGGCTCCTCCTTCCCTTCACTTAGGGCTCTGCTCAGAAAGGCCTTCTCTGACAACTGACAGAAATAACTCCCCCTCCCTCCATGCCAAGCAACACACACCCAATTCAGGACTCTTTTCCCCTTTCCAGCCTTTGCTGTTCTCAGCACTTCAGATTTTCTGAAATTGTTTTTTAGGTTTTTAATGTCTCTCGGTCCTATGAGAATGTAACCTCATAAGGGCAGGGACCTTGTCTACATAGTTTACCATTATATTCTCATAGTAGAAGCTTGATAGTTATTTATTAGATGGAAGAAAAGGAGGTAAGGAGAGATGGGGAGAAAAGGGAGTGAGGAAGGAAAGGAGGAATGGAAGGCACGACATTTTCTCGTACTTAAACACACAAGAAAGTCTTTTAGAGAAACTGCTCACATTCCTTTCTATGCTCTACTAACCATTTTCCTGCTATTTTCATTGATTTCTATAATTTTTCTTTTCTATACATTTACCTAGGTATCTATGAATTAGTAAAAAACAGAACTACTTAATTTTATTTCCTAGAATTTTCACCAAAATAAAAAGATTATCAAAAATATCACTGATACAGGGGTATATAGAATTCAGGGAGTTTTCAAAGGAAAAGACACTAGAAATAACATTGATAAAACTATGGTATTGAAGAACAGATATTTCAGTTGAAAGCATACACCAGCATTTCTCATCACTGTCAATATTACTGATGTGGAATTTAACTTTGTTTACATTATATTGTGCATCACTGTTATACTTCCAGTTTTAACAATTGCTTAACTTGGCAAATAGTGCTAAGTTAGAAGTCTGGGAAAGATGGCATTAGAAACTACCTCATAGTATCATTTTGATGGCTGTGGTTTCTCGTACTTGTGAACTTTCTGCACACCAGGATTCTTGAGCGCACCCTTCCCTCATCTCTGAAGAGAAAGAATTGGACTTGGTGGTCTGCAGTTCCTTTCAGATCAGACCTGTATCGTGTCCATGGTTTCCTACCAACTGCAGACACTTTCTAAAGCCCCTTTCCTGCTGACTCAAGGATCTCCAGAATATAGGGGTGGGCAAAGGACCCCTCTGATTTCAGGTAGGGAAGGTGCCACTGGTCTGCAGGGCCTCCAAGGACTGGCAGCCAAGGCAGAAGATCACCTCGGGGGATGCTAACCACAGCCAGGTGGGCGGCTTGACTGCACAAGGGCGGCAGCGGAATAAGAGGGGATATGCAAAGGACAGGCTTGAGGAGCATTTTAAAGGCAGAAGTGACAGGCTGATGACACATAAGGAGAAGAGGAAGGAATGGAAAGTGACTCTGAGGCTTTCTGGTCTGTTGAGCATACTGAAAATACCTCATCAGATGGAGTAATGTGATGACTTTCAAATAGGAGAAGAGCAGGAAAAAAAATCTAATGCATTGTTTACCTGTAGGGACATTATAAATAAAAACACTGAACAAAAATGAGGATAAAAAGGACAAAATTTTGTAGTTTTAATGAGAGGAACATATTTTTGACTGCACTATGTATTTAGTATCTGATAATATAATATTTAAAACAATTGGTTTTCCAAAATGAATTTAAAACATCAAGTCTGAAGCAATAAAAATCAGATGACAGCATTTCAAGTCAATTAACAAACTCTCCTGAGCTTATGATGAATATTACAAAACACCAGTTATTGGTTTTCCATAAAACTATGTTTGATGAAAGTTTAAAATGGAAAAATCCACTACTGAGTAAAATAACTGCTTACTGTTCAAGAACATTTTTAAAAACAATAATGAAAATAATTGATCTATCAACGTACTGGGCAACTACCTCCTTCATAATTCACAGAAACTGTTACAAAAGACATTTTGTTGTTAACTTTGTAAAACCATTAAATAAATGGACTCCTTAACATTTTAATTATGTTGAAAAACAAAAACATCTGTTTTGCAATACTAATTCATTTGATATAAACTTACCATGTCTTTTTATTCATCGTAAGCTCCATTATTATGCGCCTAAAAATAATCAAAACAGCTTTACAAGCATCAACTTGTTCTTTCAAGAGCACAGGAACTTCAGCACATGGTTCCAATAAGAAGACGTTTGCAGAGTTCGTCAAAAATACCTTAAAATCAACAATTTTACATTAGAAAACATAACTGAACACATACATTTGAATTTTGCTTAAAGATTATATTAATTTCACTCTACCAAGGAAACCATCTTTGAGTTATTTCCAAAAGATCCTATTTCAATAAGGCAAGTGGTACCAACACATAAATTCACAATAAGGAAAAATTCATTAAGGTAAGTGGTACCAAAACATATTCAAAAATTTATTTAGTTCACCCTTTAGAATCATTTAAATACTGAGACACCGGAAAAGCCTTTTCTTAGCGGAAAAACATCACTATTACATATTAGTATTGCAAGTATAGAAATTTGATGAATTAGAAAAGCTTCTGAATACTTCTTTTCAACAACCCCTCAAGAACAACAACAACAAATGAGGGAAAAAAGTGGGCTCGTTGCATCTGGGTAAAAACTTTAGGGAGGAAATGGGAGAAGAAGATAGATGGCCAGACAGTGATTAGACGAACTATGTGACTCCTATTTAGGAGTCTTCCAGTGCATGAACTCCTTGCTGACAGAAGCACGAACGGCACCCCTCACCAGGGGTAAGAACCTCAAGGAGCTATGGTGTGCTCAGAAACAGAAGAAGCCATCCACATCGCACGCCTTCCAGGAGCCTATTTTTTTTTAATATGAAAGATAGATTATGCAATAGCAAACAAAATCTAAGTGAATTCTTAAGGTTAAAAACTGAGATTTCAAAAACAATTCGGATAATCATTCAACTACTCTACCTGCTGTCTCAGCCCTTTCAGATACAAGTTCACTGTTCTCTACCATCAGGGGCATCTTATTCAGAAAAATGTGGGACGCACTAATCCAGGACATCATATACTATCACTGCTTAGAATCACTACAGCAAAATAATGGTGCGTTACCATTTACACAGATGACACCTGTACCCCATCATCTGCAGATATTCTGAGTTGTCAATCTGGTATGAGGACAGACCTACTCTCTCTACCTAGAGGTATATTTCCTCTTACATCTCCTTTGTGTTCAACAGCACAAACTCAAAGGATGAAGGAGCTTCTCTAGCTCATTTGCAAATGAAATTCTTTCAAGTGTTGTATCAAAATAAATGTAAAATCTGACCAAATTAAAATTAACATCAAAAGTCAAATGGGTGAACTAAAATATTCACAGACTTTAAAGTTAGCTTATGTAAGATTAAAAGGTATAATGTCCCAATTTTCTATGAAAAATCACTAAATAAGCTCTATAATACAGTTGATGATGGTGATAACATCAGTCGTGAAGAATTTACTAGCCTTCAAGTAAGAAAAACAGAAACAAAGAGCTTTTTGATTACAGCAGTTTTAGGGTCATTTTAGTGGTTGTTTTTGAAAGAAGTATACCACACATGATATATGGCAACACAGATCCTTTTAATTCAATATATGTGACTTCTTGAATGTGAATTAAAAACTTTTTGCACATTCTCATGTAAGGAGTCTTTATATACTTTCACTTTTTACAAAACATCAAAATGCCAACTGCATGAGTATGTCTTATTAATGTGCTCTTATCAGTTAAGGTAAAAATAAACTAAATTAATATTTCCAGATTGCACTTGTCAAAAGCATCTGGGACACAGTGGGAAAAAAGAAAGAAAACTACTATCTTATCAAACCTCCATTTGGCCCCTTTTTCTTAATAAACAAAGTAAAAGACAAAGGTATTAGATATCAGAACAAAACCAACTACTTAAATCCAAAGTAAATATCTTTTTAACTGTAGCACTATATATAATAAAATAGAGATTGTTTTTTCTCAGTTCAGCCAAGGACAGTAAGTTCTCATTTAATGTCATCAAGAGGTTGTTGGAAATGGTGACATTAAGCAAAATATAACAAAACCATTTTTATGACAAATTATGTTGAATAAAATCATGTTACTCAAAGACCCGCTGTACTCATTTCATTTAAAGTCGTCATTTCCAAGAACCCATTGCTGACATTAGTGAGGACTTACTGTAGATGTAACTCATCCTTTCAGAAAATAAATAGCAAACTCTTTTGAACCTAGGAGATCACTGGCACCTGCAACCACCACACACTGGCAATGGAGATCCCCTCAGCTAAGGAACAGAGCTACTGAAGGACAAAGGGCAAGGACTCTTCCAAGTGTTTCTCTGATGGGGACACAGGTCATATTTATGAGCTGCTCCAAAGGTCTTTAAAGATGCACAAGTAAAATCATGTCAATTTTTTTAAGTTAACTTCAAAATTATGTGTAGGTTTTTAATGAAAAGTGAGAAAATTCATGTGCATGATAAGTTAAACTGCTAATTCACTTGAAAACAAAAAGGACACCTATCAAGAAACAGATGACAGAAAATAGAAACATTTATGTAATTCCCAGACTTTCCCCAGACCCCACAACTGTCCTCTACATGGGAGGCCTAAGTGACACAGCTACAAATGTGGATGAAGGGTGGTGGGTGAGGAGGCAGTGAGCAGGGAATGAGAGGCACCCTGTATTTTCACTTATACTGCTAGCAATCTTCAAGCTACATGAGAGCTGAGAGAAAATCTCCCAATTCCCATTTTTAAGGTAAAATCCTGACCTCTGGGGAGATTAAGTAATGATCCAAAGTTGCTCTTTCAAATGTTCCCAAATGGTGTCAGTTCTATTTCACATATTCATTCAAATATCTAAAAACTACATCAGTCACTGTTCTTCATAAACACAGGCAATTTTAAGAGGAATACTACTTATAAGATTTTATAGTCACCAACCTTGTCTTGCAAATTAGAGCCCAGATAACTAACTACCCATGTGTGTTCAGAAGATAATTTTAAGATTTAAATCTCAGTCATTTCACATTCACTATATAATAATCTCTCTCAAAAAAACTGCAACCAGTTCTTATGTGTTCTCTGACAAGAAAAAGATTTTTGTATATGGTGGGTAGGAATTAGACAGAAAACTGAGAATAAGAATTTAATAGCTAATTAAACTGCTGTTTATTGTTTACTGACAGATGGCTACAAATACCGCCATACTTTATATGATATTATCCCCAATAAACAAAATGTTCAAAATGGCTCCAGCTGCAGGGGGTGGAGGGGTCTTCATGTCCTGGCCAGCCACATAATACCTGCAACAAAGCCTGGATGCCAGCTTTCACATTTGTATTTTCCTCCTCTGTCACACATCCTCTGCTCATTGCACTTGTGAAGGAGTATGTGCGGCCCCAGCTGGAAGATCGTTTATGACCAGAACTTTCAGACGAGGCCTTCAGAAGATAATGATCCATTAACAGAGTGGAAGATGCACATGTTTAACTTACATTTAATTATAAGCATAATTAAATATATGAACTAATTTATATTTAGTTTGCATAATTAATTCCTTAAACTCACCAGGATTCACATGAAAATAGGTTCTAGGAGCTAGAGTGTTCCGCACTCAACCGTCAACACCTAAAATAGTGCTCAGCACTTAGTATGTGCTGAAGAATGAGTTGTGTTTATCCAATAATTGAGTGAGCATGGAATACAGACCTCTAAAATGAGTGATTAAGTAATTTGCTTACCTGTTCATTTAGATCTCATGATAGTTATTAAAATGATTTTTACCAATATTGAAAATTTTAAATTATGGAACAGATATTTTAAAGTGATATGCCTCTAGTGAAAAATTTTAAACATTTTAAATTAATTTCATAATAGTATGTCAGAAATATAAATATCACTTAAGTTTCTTTTGTTTCAGGAAGATGTTCTACTCTGTCATTTTGGATTTACCCAGCCTATAGCTTTATCTAACATAGACAGTGGCCCCTCCAGGAGGCCAGCACTCAGTGAGGCTTACAGGGGAGGGACACTGCTATTTGGTTAGTCCTTTCACAGGGGTAACACCCAGCTACTTCTGGTACAGGCCACTGCACAAGAAAAGTCTGCCCAAACATTCTCAATTTAGCTTCCCCTAATGATATTTATTTGAACAAGTCAAGGAGAAGGCAGTGATTTTTTTCAGTCTCACAGACATGTAGAATTTGATGGCTTATTAAATGACTCTCCTGTGACAGTGATGACGAAACAAAGATGGAACATGCAGATGGCCCTGGCTAAGGTTGTAGGAGATGACTGCCAATCTAGAATGGGAATACAAAAGCTACTCTCTGAGGTAGATCCTCACAGAACTCAGCAATTCAGAAGCATCAGACGGGATAAAAAAGAGACCCACCTGCCTTTGTCCCATTGACAAGACTCTTGACTGAGCAGGTATACTTTACTAAAATACACTTACCCTCAACTCAAAAGACAAGTGAAAAAAATTACCTCCTTGCTATCAGTCTCGGAAAATCCTAATTTTTCAGCATCTTCTTGGGCAACATCTTTTTTATCTGGCTCCTCCATGAACACAGGTTTGTCCTGGAGAATCCACTTTCTGTACACTTGAACTACTTTTCTTGTTACAGCTATCTCACAGGAAGGCAACAAAAATGCCTGAAAGGAAAAGAGAAAACTCTCTTTAACTACATTCAAACTCAGACCAGTATAGGGCAGCATCATGGACATTTCCAATGACAGTCACCAATTTCACTTTCCTGTGGAACATATAGCTTGTAAACACTGTAAACTCTACACAGGGCCACATATCTTTGTACACACCAAACTTACCTGCAGAAACAAAGACATTCTCATAACAGAACCCCCAAAAAATGGCCATTAAAAATAACTTTCATAGGCCGGGCATGGTGGCCATGCCTGTAATCCTAACACTTTGGGAGATCAAGGTGGGGCAGATTACCTAAGGTCAGGAGTTCGAAACCAGCCTGGCCAATATGGTGAAACCCCGCCTCTACCAAAAATACAAAAATTAGTTGGGTGTGGTGACATGCACCTGTAATCCCAGCTACTCAGGAGGCTGAGGCAAGAGAATCACTCGAACCCGGGAGCTGGAGGTTGCAGTGAGCCGAGATCACATCACTGCACTCCAGCCTGGTCAACAGAGCAAGGCTCCATCTCAAAAAAAAACAAAAAAAAAAAAAAAGAAAAAGAAAAAAATAACTTATATTCTGAATAATTTTTCTACAAATATAACCAAGGCATACCTATAGAAATATTTTAATTGGCTACAAAACACAATTATAATGCACAACTTGGAACTTTTCCCAACAAATCAGAAATAAGTTAGAAGGGGCATACTTGTACAGCCAGTGGCAAATAATTGTGCCCATCTCTTCTCAGCTCCATGGTCACTATGTCAGGGTGTTGGCCTGAATCAGCCATGGTGGGAGTGGTTCTACCACAGAAGTTAGCAACTGGTACAAATCAAAAGTTTGCTTCTTTTTTTTTTTTCCTTTTCTTTGCTTTTGTCCTTCTTCCTTTCCCTTCCTTCCTTCCTTTTTTATTATTTTTTTGAGAAACATGTATCAGGTCACATTTATCAGGTTACTAATGAGTTTGGCTGTCAATGTTAACAAGAGCCTCTGGCCAAGCTGTGGCATAATGCGTATTTATAAGAACTTTTTAACATTAAGGAATTCCCTTATACATCTCCACACAACAATTTTGATTTAATGTGAGAAGATTCCAAAAATGTTAAAGAATTTAAAGGAGAAATGCATTAGCCTTTTGCTTATCAATTTTAAGGACTATTTCTATAGTCGAGGAGAACAAGAAAAAAAGGTACCCCATACGCAAATGCTGTAATGTCACAGATTAGGATATTGAGGCTTACAGCACCAGAGGTATTCTTCCAAGTTTACAAAGTTAGCCACAAATCCAGATCTTGGTCTCAAGTTGCTGGGACTTGTTTTAATACTGCTCTTAAGGGTCACGCCACAGGATCCAGTTACAGGCAGTACTCACTTTAACAAGGGTTCATGCAATATATCAATATCAAGATAATGGTGGTATCAAAAGCCTAAGTAATGGGATTTTAAAATAAAATAACTCAAAAATGCAGCATATATGGGTTGGACAGAATGGACACAGCTGAAGAGAAAACTGGAAGAAAAATCAGAAGAAAATATCTAGAATGAACTATGAAGAGATGAAAGAATGGATAAATTGGAAGAGAGGATAAGAGAGAGAAAATACAATGAAAAAATTATCTTATGAATGATTGGAGATGCAGAAAAAAAGGAAAAAAAGATGGGGGGAAGAAACAATATTTGAAGAAAGAGTGGCTGAGAATTTAGCCAAAATGAGTGAACTATATCAATCCCTGGATTTAAGAGTCACAAAGAAAAACAAGGATAAATATGAAGCACATTACAGGTAAAACTGCTGAAAACCAAAGATAATCAGAAAAATCTCAAAAGCAGCCAGAAGAAAAAAGACATATTTCTTCCAAAACAGCAACCATATGGCTTTCCATGACTTGTCAAAGAAATAATGGAAGCCAAGAAATAATGGAACAAAAGATTCATGTGCAGAGGGCTGCCAGTGTAGAATCTGACACCCAGAAATAAAACACTTCTAAAATGAACGCAAACTACAGACGTTTTCAGATGAGAAAATTTGTTATCAAGAAACCTGAGCTAAGGGAAATATTAAAACTTATTCTTTAGATAGAAGGGAAATTTCCCCTAGTCAGAGATTTGGGAAGCAATAAAATACAATACAAAGAGAATGTGGTGGCGCACGCCTGTAATCCCAGCACTTTGGGAGGTTAAGGTGGTGGATCATGAGGTTAGGAGATCGAGACCATCCTGGCTAACACAGTGAAACCCTCTCTCCACTAAAAATACAAAAAATTAGCTGGGTGTGGTGGCATGCGCCTGTAGTCCCAGCTACTTGGGAGGCTTATGCAGGGGAATAGCTTGAACCTGGGAGGCGGAGGTTGTAGTGAGCTGAGATCATGCCACTGTACTCCAGCCTGGCAGACAGAGAGATACTCCACCTCAAAAAAAAAAAAAAAAAAAAAAAAGGAGAGAGAGAATGTGGATAAATTTAAATGAATAGAACATATATATGAAGATATATATATATAAAAGAATAAAACTGGATGAAACAAACTTTATAGTGGTTCTGAAAGGAATAGTATCTATGTATTATATATTCATAATAAACTGAGGAGTAAATGGAGCTAACATGTATACTGAGGGTAAAAGTTGGAATTAATGCTAGCTTTTAAGCTAGGAATGCATGTGTTAACTATTAAAATAAGTACAAATGACTGTAAAACTACTAATTTGAGAAGAAAAACGGGATATTAAAAACAATGAGCTTGAAGATCCAATATAACTAGAAAGTAAGAAGGCAGCAGACTTAAGCCTAATAGCAACTGCTATGTTAAATGTAATGAATAATCATCCAATCAAAAGACTAAGATTGGATTTAAAAATCTATTTAAAAGACTTAGCTACAACTTATAAGAAGACATCTAAAACATACGGATGGGGGAGGCTGAAAGTAAAGAGTTAGCAAAAGATAGACCTTACAAATACTAGTCAAAAGAAAATTGGTAAAGCTATATTAAAAATAGACAAGGCAGACTTTGTACCCCTCCACCCAAAACCAGATGAATACAGAAACTTCTTAATGACAACACTCAGTTCAAAGGAATATAAAATAATTCTAAATCTGTACTGCAATTAATAATTTTGCCAAAAATATAGCAAAAACTGATAGCCTTTCAAACAAAAACAGACAAATCAACAGTCAGAGAAGGATACTCTCCAAAAGTGGTAGAACAGTAAGCAAAAAAATAACGTAGCCAGAGGAGACATGAGCACCGATCGGACCTTCTCACCAGATCCTCCAGGTCTCAATCTCTCACAGCTCTCACCTCTCCGTCTCTCTGAGGTGCATTCAGGATCATTTCTTCAGATTTGTCATCCAGCTCATTCTCTCCTCAGCTGCATCTAATCTATTATTAACCTGACCCATTTAGGTTTTCTTTTAATATTCCAGTTATTACGTTTTTTTTGAATGTCTGGAAGTTCTATTTTCTTCCTAGTCTGCATTCGTCATCTATTTTGGTGTGTTATATTTCTTTATTTCTTTAAATATATTAAACCTATTTATTCTAAAGTCTCAATTATACAAATGAAGTCCTTGTGAGATTTTCCCGTTTCTTCTGATTTTTATGTCTAGAAAAGTTTTGACTTATAAATTCCCAAGTGGAAAAAAGTGACCCGAGATCACCAGCTAAGCTGCTGTTCATACGTAAGGGCAAAAGAAAAACCTTCCCCATCATAAAAGGACTTAAGGTGTAAGCGTTCCAACACATCTTCCTGAAAACGTTCAACGACAAAACAAGGCCAAGCAAGAAAAGTAAGTATTTTGGAACTATAGAAAGGGGAATGAATCTGTGTAAATACAGAAGCAAGACTAAACAACTCTGCTCACTAGGATTTGAAATCAACTGCCAATGACGGTACATTTATAACATAAGTGTATAATATAATAAAATTGGCAAATAGAGGGGGCTAAAGAAAATACACGGCTGCTAATTTCTTTATATTTCATAGCAGGAAACCCACAGTGCTATCCAAAATTACCACATGTAGTTCAAAAGTGATTCCAACACCCCAATGTTATTATAATCTTTTTAAGTTTAGACAAATCTTTCAGCAATTAATATTTCTTATGGTAAAGGAAAATTCATTGGATTTCAACAATCCCTTCAGTTTTCTTTGTCTTTTCTTCTGTTAAATTCAAGTAAAATTCAGAATTTTCATTAAGAATGAATGAACAGGTCAGGTGCGGTGGCTCACGCCTGTAATCTCAACACTTTGGGAGGCCAAGGTGGGCGGATCACGAGGTCAAGAGATCAAGACCATCCTGGCCAACATGGTGAAACCCCGTCTCTACTGAAAATACAAAAATTAGCTGGGTGTGGTGGCGTGCACGTGTAGTCCCAGCTACTTGGGAGGCTGAGGCAGGAGAATTGCTTGACCCAGGAGGTAGAGGTTGCAGTGAGCTGAGATTACACCACTGCACTCCAGCCTGGCACCTGGTGATGGAATGAGACTCTGTCTCAAAAAAAAAAAAAAAAAAATGAATGAATGAATAAAGAATTAAGGATTCCATTCTTATAGTTACTCTGTCAGTCCCTAACCCCACCCCAAGGCACTCTTCCATACCTTCCCTTGCGCTGGCCTTAATATCAACTGATATTAAGCATGAATACGACAACATTAATGTAGGGAATGGGGTAGATTTTAAAATCATGGACTATTATTAAAAAAAAAGTTTTGGCAGCATGAAGTGTGCAGTATTACCTAGAAAGGGACGACATAGAAGAAGGGGCGCTTCATGGACAGGGCTGCTAACCAGTCAAAGGAAATGGAGAAGAAAGGAGTGAGCAAAGCTCCTGTGAGACTTGCCCAGTGACTGTCACAGGAGGAGAGGGAGATGGGGAACCTAGGAGCATTAAAATTAAGATGCAGACATGAATACAGGTCCCTTTGAAGAATCAGTCAAGTCAGGAGGAGAAGCTGATATCAGGGGGAAAAAAATGAGCCATGCTTTGTCCTTGCTATCATTAAGATACTACAGGAGCATCAGATTTGATGGTAGGTGGGCATTTTAAAAGGTAAGTGTAGGAGGCACCTAGAGCCAGTTTGCCTAGGTGAAAATGTAGACAGTTCAGTGAAAATGTAGACACTGAGAGTCTGTAACTGGTTTACCCAGTCATTCTGCCTGAATTTTGCTGTGTGATTAGTGAGGTCTAAAAGACCTCTCTGTAAACTGTGCCCTGTCTTCCCTGAGACAGATATCTCACTTGCATGTTGGTAAATCATGGTCCTGAGAGGGCACTTTTCTGTGCAACAGAGGGAGGGCCCTCAAAGCTGCGCCCACGTGTACCCAGCCTCCACAGGGTTACATTATGCTTTCCAGCTCCTGGTGTTGGGTATCCTCTGCCAGTAACAAATCTTTCATGAGTATAAAAAAAAATTTTTTTAATGAAATAAATATTTTTATCTACAAATGAGGTCCAGACAAAAGGTTTGACTGGGAGCCATATGCCACAGTGGTTGCTGGCACTGGACGGGCAATAAAGGCCCCAAGGAGGCAAGTGTAGAGTTACAGAGAAGACTTGAGCCCTGAATCTTGGTTAACACCTGTAATTTGGGATGAAACAAAGAGGGGCCAAGACATGAAACAGAAGACACAAAGAGTGAGAAGAAGCAAGTCAATGCCGGGCCACAGAACAAGAAAAAATATTTTATAAGTGGAATTTTCATTGCAGACTAAACAAACATTTTCTCAAGTGAAATATTTTTCTTCATTAAAACGAAAATATGTAAAATCTCTACACTGCTATGGATTAGGTTGGAACTTTCATTATTGGTTGATTTTTTTGTAATGAAAGTCCCAGAAGTGAGAGGGCCAATCACTCACTGTATCAAAACTTGCCTCACCATAAGAAGTTCTCTGTGGTGCATTCCCGTCATTCACATGTACAGGATACACCTACAACTGGACTCTGCCATTCGAGGGCTTAACCTACTTTTCAGGTGTATGGACGAAAACAACTATTCCCCCTCATA
Source organism: Cebus imitator (assembly GCF_001604975.1). Classification (NCBI taxonomy): domain Eukaryota; kingdom Metazoa; phylum Chordata; class Mammalia; order Primates; family Cebidae; genus Cebus; species Cebus imitator. The sequence continues at coordinate 4,679,247 of NW_016107449.1, read as the reverse complement.
TACACACACCCACAAATAGGCCACATTTCCTGTTTTCAGGAGCACCAGTACCTAGAATCAAGTGGCACTGGCCACATGCCACACTCTAGAGCTGTGGGGGTTCTGCTTGCTGTGTTGAAGGCTAGAGCCGAGTTTCTCCACAGCAGCACAACTGACAACATTGAACCAGATAGTTCTTCGTCATGGTGGAAGTGGGGGCTGTTCTGGGAATTGCAGGATATTTAACGACATCCCTGGTTGCGCTGGCTAAGATGCCAGTAGCACTTTCTCCCTAGTTGTGATGACCAAAACTGTCTCCAGACACTGCTAATGTCCCCTAGGGAGTAGCCTCAACCAGTTGCAAACCTCTGATGCCACTCATGGCCGCTAACTGCAGCCTGGGCTTCTAACCTCTCCTGTCTCCTTCCTTTGCTCACACCTATTTTCTTGTGTTGGTCTCTGCTTTCTTTCCTTTTATTCCCCTTGCCCCCTTTTTCTCCTGTGCCATAAGTACTTCTATCATACTGTGTGTGCCACACGCCTCTGCAGAGTTTTTGCAGAAACCTCCAGCTCCTCAGAGAGCTCCCTGAGGCTCTGAGAACAAGACTGGACCCTTCTTTGCTATGTTCATTTGTTGCTGGGTATTCAGGAATGGCTTTCTTCCCACCTACCTCCAGGTTTACTTTGTTATAAAAACATGAAAGTATTTGTCTCATGATTTTGCTGAAGTATAGAATTTTCCCTCCTTGTGTAAATATTTTTCAACAACAAAATTTAAAAATCACAACAATGCATACAAATTAAAAGATTACAGGGATCATTCTTTATTATTCAGTTCTGTAGCATAACCCAACTCATCAATTCTATTTGTTGGAATGTTATGAGTAAAAAAACACGAACAAAAATCTCTTCCATTTCAAGAACTTGTAACATGCACGCGCGCACACACACACTAACCTGGTGAAATACTTCATTCACAAAATTGACATAACCTCGTGTTGACAAGAGAATCTGCTGTACCATTTCATACACTGTTCGGTGCTCTTCTTCAATGCTACAGAGGCTGGAGTTGCTGAGTCTTCGGTCTGACAGGGTGCTGCTGTTAGAATGGCTTTTGTCCTGCTCCGGGGGCCCACCACCATCCAGTTCAGGCGCTCTCTCCGGCATAGCGCCACCACCAACAGTCTGGAAGAAAGTCAGCACACTTAGTGATGCTCACCCCGACTCAAGAACACCTGGCAAAGCTTCAGTCTTGCCTTGTTTTAAGTAACTCTGGTTACCATCAACGTGCACAGGGTACAGCACACCAAAACCTGCAGCTGCCTGAAGCACAAGAGGCTCCAGAGCCCGTACTTACCAACTTTCTAACTAACCAACAAATCCCTCCCAACTCAGCTATTTTAAGAGGAAAACTACTAAGTTATTTCAGAAAGAAGGGCTGTGAAATTTTCCCAACCTAAAAGGTTTAATTTGCATTGTAAAACCACAGAATAAATTAATGTGCAAACACATTTGTATTATCATCACATCAGGCCTCTACACTTCAGCATTTGCTGCTGTGGTCACAGAGATTTGAAAATTCAGGCGATATCTTGCAGCAACTATGCTAGAATGCATCATTTCATTCATATGACTAAGCGGCACCTTGACAGTAGACTCTGAAGATCTTTAAGGGGTATTTTATCAGAAGGATGCTGATCTGAGTTTCATCCTCACAATCTTTAGGTCAAACGTAAATAAATATTTACAAAATTTTAAGTATTTAAAAGGCTTTAGATGTGCAAAGAAACAAAGTAATTCATGCAATCACTCACAAAGCTTAACACTGATTTCTGCTTTCATATCCACATAGAATTAAAGGTTTCCTCCAAACAAAATATACATATAATTTTGCTTAATCTTTGCAAACTGCATTATTACTTCAAAGTGTCAAAAATATACAGCCCAAATACAACTAAAATTTTACTTACTGTGAATATTTTTTACAAGAAGAGATAAGCCATGAATAGAACAAAACAGTAATTTCAGTAACTACCAAGGACAGTTTGAAAACAAAACAGATATTCAATAGTAATCTCTAGGAATAATTAATGGAAGATTATACTTGTAATACTTTTCTCTTCATGCCTTAGTTACTAAGCCTATGTGGCTTATCAAAGGCACTATCACAACGTGAGATGTGCTCGCCTGTGGAAATTATTTTATCTTTTTGACTGACCCACTATCTTCCACCGGAAAATAAAACTTTATTCATCTTGAAGCTTCAGTAGGAATGACCCAAGGATGAGTATGGTACAGAAAGAAGAGGCCCAAACTAGTCTCAAGAGACTTGCTTCTCCACATTCCTAACTGTAAGGCAAGCCACGTAACTCACTTAGATTTCACATATACACATACATGTATATTAATCTGCAGGACACAGATGCTAGATTAGGTCTAAAGTCTCTTATGGCTCAATAACCTGTGACTTTTTGACCCATAACTCCCATTTTCCCCACAAACTAAAAAAACAATATGCACATATATAGCAAATTAAAGATGACCACAAATTCTTTGACACTCCTTCCGCAGAGGTGAGGCCCATGTCCCCTTCCTTTCATCTGCATGGACTGTATGACTGCTTTAGCCAGTAGAATAGCGTGGAAGAGACCTGTGCCAATATCAGACCCAGGCCCAAGAGGCTGACAGTTAACAATTCCCATCTCTTGAAACATTTCACTCTTGGAGCCCTGAGCAGGCAAATAAGAAGTCCAACTATCTTGTTAGCAAGAAAACAGAACACAAAGTCCCAGATGATGCCAGCTTTCCAACTGCCCTCACCAAGTAGCAGGCATGTGAATGAAGTCATCTTGGACCTCGCAGACCTACCAGCATTGGAGGGCTGAATACTCACTTCCCCAAGGATGTCCATGTCCTAATCCCCAGAACATGTGAATGTGCTACCTTCCATGGCAAAAGAGACTTAGCAGATGTGATTAAGTTAAAGATGTTGGGACAGAAAGATTATTTTGGATTATCCAAATGGTCCCAATATAATCCAAGGATCATTATAAAAGGGTGGCAGGAGGATAATAGACAAAGGAGGCTAAGTGACAATGGAAACTGGGAGAAAAGGTGGTATGATGCAGGGCCACAGCCAAGGAATACAAGTGGCTTCTAGAAGCCGGACATGTCAAGAACACACGATTCTCCCCCTAGAACCTCAAGAAGCACAGACCTGCCAATAACTTGATTTCAGATTTCTGACTTCCACAACTGTAAGATAATAAATTTGTACTGTTTCAAGACATTAAGTTTGTGAGAATCTGCAACAGTGGCAATAAGAAACTAATATAACAACTTACTGTGAGGTACAGTGGCAGTCTCTACAACGTAGTGGCCATTTCTACGGACAGTCATGTGCAGGGTATGATAGCACAGAGGGCACAAATGGCTGTCAGCCCTCCTCCTCCCTACCAGAACCTCATTCCTCTGTGTGCCTCCTTCCATGCACTCCAACTGACTTGCAGGAAGCTAAACCATCCACAGTACTAGGGAACCAATTTGTTTCATAGAGGCCAATCACAATATCTCCTGGCCCACTCACACATCCAGCTTTAAGTGAAATCAGTTCCTAGTTACTGTTCCAGGGGGAGAGAGGTAACCTAAGTTGTTTCACTCAGACAAAAGGAAAGGGCTTTATATTTCTGGATCGCCTCTAAATGTGAACAAGAAAAGCAGTGCCCCAGCTGCTGGTGGCCATCTTACAATCAAGGGGGAAGCTGCTGCAGACAAAGCTCCCACAGGGAAAGGGCAAAACAGAGAGGATAAGACCACAGAGAATCAGGGAGAACACGTGAGTGAACCATATTCTCTGTGAGCCTCACCACATGCTTCTTTTTAGTAAGATTAAAGTATTTCTTTCACATTTAAGACAGTCTGAGCTGTGTTCCTTTTTCTGTGAGGATGACAGAACCATCCTAATTGATTCCTAAGTTCTAACCTTTAAGATAATTAAAAAGCTAAATAGTAAAAGTACATGACTCACAACTGTGATGAGTCAACTAAAAGAAAAAATGAGAATTCAGAAGCAGTGGTTAATTTGCTGCTCTTTCTACTTATCATCATACAGATGTACTTTTCAAGATTGAGCTACTTATTTTCAATAAATACAGGCGATGCTTTCTGATCTTTTTAAACTAGAAAGGAAAGGTTACACCCCTTAATTAAGACTTTTTTGAACTGAGTGATAATCACTTACAATGTGATGTAAAATTTACCAAAGAGCATGACTGAGTTTCTTACAAAATATTTCATACAGATTTTTGTCTGCCTGATAAGCGAATAAAGGTATCTCATCATAGTTCAGAACTAACTGCATTTCCCTGACTGCTGGTAAAATCAGGGGGTCCCTGGAGTCCATCTTCTATGAGCCGCACTTTCATCTTTGTCCAGTTTTCAGTGGGGTTGTCTTCTTATCAGTCCATATGTACTCTGTATAGCAGAGATATTAACTCTTTCAACAGTCATGACATTATCTAACAGTCTATTGATGGGATTTGGCCTTACGTTGTCTTTTGATGTAAAAATCTTTCTCCATTTTTTTTTCTTATTAAAGTCAAACCTCACTTTTTCCATGGCTACTGGGTTTTCTTTCTTTTCTTTTCTTACAGAGTCTCACTCTGTTGCCAAAACTGGAATGCACTGGTGCAATCTCTGCTCATCGCAACCTTCACCTCCCAGGTTCAAGTGATTCTCCTGCCTCAGCTTCCCAGGTAGCTGGGATTACAGGTGCCTGCCACCAGGACTGGCTAATCTTTGTATTTTTTGTAGCGATGGTATTTCACCATGTTGGCCAGGCTGGTCTCGAATTCCTGACTTCAAGTGATCTGCTGGTCATAGGCTCCCAAAGTGCTGGGATTACAGGAGCGAGCCACTGCACCTAGCTTATTTCTTTGTCTTATTTCTACTAAGGTAGTCTAACACTTCTCAAATTTAGACACTTCCTTGGATTTTCTCTTCTGTTACATTTCTTCATTATTTTGTTTTTATTGCAGACCTTAAATCAATCTGACATTTGCTTCAGTATGTTGTAAGAGGCAAGGTTCTAGCCAATTATGCCAACACTGTTAATTAATGACTATTTCTTCTGATCTTGACTGACATTCTGTGGGGAGATATGTATGTATGTGAAGGAGAGAGAAAAAGAGACTGCAGGGTTGCCAATTTGATTAGATGTTCAACACTAATCTCAGTCTCATTCCTTTGACATAATCTGTTTAGAAACCTATACTACTGTCTCTTAATTCCTGAAAATCAAATGTCTGTTTAGGTTTGTGCCTTGATAATTTTTCCTGGGACTCAAAGACCCTTTAAGTTTGAGGCATGTATTTTTCTTTTTTTCAGTTCAGATAAACTCTTATTATTATTTGTTCAATTATCCTCAATCTCTTCTTCTGCCCACCTAGTATTTGCAAGATAGGGACCTGTACTTAGGTCTTGTCTACTAATTTCTGATTTCTGTCTCTCTAAATTTTTAGTCACTGTGGTGGGATCTTTTTTCAGAAAACAAATTTTTTTCTCAGCAATAATCATTACCATTTTCATTTTATTTACTATTTTTTTTAACTAAGACATTTAAAGGTTTCTTAAAACTTTCTTTCAGTGTCTTTTGTTGTTCTTACTGTAACTGCACCTCCCTCAGACCTTGAAAATAAGTTTCTCCTCTAACTCTTCAGTGACTTCTCCCTAGTGGAGCCACATGCTCTAGACTCTGGTGTTTCTCCATCAAGGTTCCTAATGACACTGAAGCACAAAGGCCACTCATCTGCCTCTTCAGGTCTGTGTATTTTTTTAGCTCAGGCCTAAGTAGGACTTCTGGGACTTCCAGGGCATTGGCAAATCTGCGGTTAGTGGCCCACACTACCTTTCCCTGTTCTTGGGGACAATAAACAAAAGAGCACACAACACCATGATCCCTCAGTGAAGTGGCTGCTCTGACCTCCACAAGTGGTATTGCTCCACTAAGTCCCTAAGCAACTCAGCCTGATGGGAAAGCCCCCGTATGTGTCTGGCTGACCAAGACCAAGAGAGAAAAAGCATAGCAGGCTCCACGCAAGGAGAGGTCTCTTCTGAAGGCCTCAGGGAAGAGGTGGCCCTCTCTTCTAGGGACCTCACCATTGCTCAACAACCAGCCCAAAATCCTGAGCTGCTGATCTACTTCCCTCTCCTGAGATGCCAGAGGGCACTTAGCAGCCTCACAGGTCCTCTCCAAGGGCCACTTATAGTTTCCTAAGAGCTTTCCAGTTATTGGGGCTTGGTGAAGGCAAGACAGGCCTCTGTTCTCATGCCCAGAGGTCAATGGTATGCAAGTGAGGAGAATGAGGAGATGGCCCTGCACTCCCTAGATTGCGTCATCATGGCAATCCCAACAATGCACAGCAAGTGATTCAAAATCACAATTCCCTTTGAAACCTCAGCATTACAGACAGGGTAGGCCAATAAAATTGCTTACCTATAACCAGCAGTCTGTAAGAACCAATAACTCTAATAATCAGTAACTTTGGCTATGTTCTAGTGTATTTTTTACACAAACATTAAGAGATAAAAAGATGATGAATGGCATACCTGGATGATTTTAGGCAATACATCAACTCCATTTTTAGTGTTTTGTGTTGCAGTTAGATACTTTTTTTCCAAAAAGAAGGTTACAATCCACTTAATAAAAACAACACGAGCTGCCATATATGGAATTTTTGTACTGTAAATGTTCTCATTGTCTCGGGTTGTAGTAATGTACACTGGCTTTGGTCTCAAATGGGGGATGTCTGTTAGAAAAAAGAACACATGATTGATTAGGTTAGTGAATCATAACATTATGTAACTCCTACAAACGTTTTGGTTTCCAATTAAAAACACGTATTTTTGGTTGTCTAAATAGCAACTAAGAACGAAGGACCACAATGATTAAAAATGGCATTTTTTTTTGTAGGGTCATTTCTGATTCTGCCTTGTGATCTCACTGAGAATGGGTGGTAATGTGATTGTTTATGTATCTATGATATACAGCTATGGAAAAATTAAGCTAACAACTATTTTTAACAATTTTGATAAATTACATGAGACTAAAAATAGTGAAAATCCTTTCACATACATTATACCTAATTTTATTTTATTTTATTTTATAGCTGGAGCAAATGTAAAAGTATATATAAACTTTTAAAACATCATTTTAGGTATTTTAACATCTAACACTGCAGTGATTAAATCCACTGAAATTTAGAGTTTTATATCCTTTTCCCTTTAGATGAATCCAATGAAACAGAATCAATATCATCTACTTCATATTTAAAAGAATTCAGAAAGTCACATTTCATCTTTGAGGCATCAAATGCTACCTTTTCCAAAGACTTAATAAGAAGTAAATTTCTCATTCTTTAAATTCCACAATCAATATAAAAATTATTTGGTATTGGATCTGAGATACTACTTGATGTAAGTTCAACCTCTATCTTAATAATTTTTGTATATCTGGAATACCTGTATGAGGCAGAAAAATTATCAACAAATAACTTTTAATCTAGGAATATTAAGAATATATCATGTTTTTACAATGAATATGGACTACATATAAAATTAGAAACAAATTTTGAAAAAATACTCATATATATATATATATATATATATATATAGCTAAGGAAATACATGTCCCAGTACCCCTGAAAGTCAGTAATTCTACATCTTTCAAAATGCACCAAGTTTCGGCTTCTTTCCCCTTGCCCGTGTGTGTGTTTCTGTGTGTGTGTGTACACACACACATAGCACAGACAAATGAACCAGGCAGCCATGTTCCCCATAAGAGTAACATCTTGTGTCACCATTTCCTACTGCAAAACTGTTTTTAGTTATTCATTTAAACTAATTTTACCTGTTCTAAATAATAGGGAGAGGAAGATTTGACCCCCACCTTCACCACTCTAAGGGATGCTTCTATCCTGTGAGTCCTCATCTCTTACAAAAGAAAAAGACATTAGGAGCCAACTTAGAGATTCCTTTATGTTTCCTAGTCCTCTGGGGCTTACTGCCCATAGCTTGTTTAATCACCTAAAATTTGATCTTCCATAAGCACCTGTCAGTGGCAGCTGCTTGATGCAGGACCCAGCATAAGAGAAAAGGCATACAGTGGCAGCTGTGTGCCTTGGGGTGGCTTCCAGTCACTAAGCAAAGCCTGAGGTCACAATACGCAACCACCCACAAAGAAAGACTTTAGGAAATGCAGGTTTTTTTACATTAAAAGATGACAAATATAATTATACTAAAAATATCATAAATACATTTCCGAGTATAGGAGCCAGGTTCCTTTTTACTTCTGTGAGCTGAGGTATATCTTAGTTGGTACAAACAATTAAAACCACTTATTAAGAAACTTTAAACATCTAATAATAAGGTTACCATTCAACACAAAAATAAAATGACTATTTTACTTTAAAATAATCAAAGGTCACTTTGAAAGAGACTGCATAGCTTTCCTTTGGATATCCTCTATACACGGCTCCAACAGTACTTACCAAGTACAGGTTTGTAGATGTTTGTTAACTTAGTAAATGATGGAAATAAATGAGGAAGATAATACTTTCGAAACAATGTAAAAAGAAATTTAAAACCAGTATCTTGATTCTCCTTATTCTTCCACTCCAAGCTTGCAGCCTTTGGATAATATGTAGAAAAGAACATATGTATATTTATATTTCAAATTAACATGTACTAAACTGAAGTGCGTTATGTTACTAAAATTCCTATCCTAAACATAAAAAAATGACAAATAATACTGATAACCATGTAATGAAATCATAACAAAGCTCAAAAGATGACAGGAATGAATACTTCAAAACAAAACAGTAACTATGTTAGAATGATATCATATCTTTTACAACGTGCTATAATATATCATCCCCATATTTTTAATCTATGTTATTTCTAATTACCTAATATCCTTGTGCCTTTAAAACATTAGTTACAAATAATTGGTGCTTTTTTCTAAACTCAGAAAAAGGCCATTTATAATAAACAGAAATTAAAGAAACAATCCCTCTCAAGAATTTCATCCCATGTTACCTACATGCATTATCAATATCAAAAGGCAAAAGCCATGGAATCTTGGAAAATGCATTCTCCATATTAAAAAATTGAAAGGCTAAAATAAACCAGGCATGCCAGTCCACTATGGATTAAGTTTAAATCTTTTACAGTGTTGAGATAATATTCTCCCCCTCAAAAACCCATCAGTGTTTGCAAGTGGGAGCACTCCAAAATTGTTCAATAGATGGGACCACACCTCAGGAGCCAGGAGGACAGCCTGGTTACACAGGTGCAGTCAACCCCACATGACTTAGGGAAAACGCAGCCCTTAGAGAAGGCCTGTCAGTGGTTCTAACACTTCTTAGACCAGATAGCACTCTAAAGCAGGGCTTCCCACTTCCTTCCTGACATGCCCACTTAGAAAATGAAATTTGTGCAGCACATGAGGTAAAGGGATGAGGTGCTTTGGCTACCCCAGGGGCAGTGGGGCTCAGTGTCCATAGCCTGTCAAAAGCTGTGCTCTGAAAACTCATCTCAATCGACAGAAGAGAAGGCAGAAGGACGGCATGGATATGCACCTAAAATCCTTCACACAATTAGGAGGTTCACAGACTGCATGCAAACCTCTATCCTGTATCAATTCCATCTGCCTTATCTGAGGTCACACAGCTCATTAGTGACACATCTAAAATGAGAACCCAAGGCCCCCAACACAAGTTCTGGATACTCTGTTGATTTTCCAGGACAAATGGAATGTCCAACCACTTCTGAACAGCTGGCATTTGAGATGAATCTAGAAATGGGCCATTAGAATTCAAATGTGGAGTTTCCAGAATATGAAAGCATGCCTCAGTCAGGCTCTATTTGAAGTTCTGTGTTTCTGTTGCTGGCTAAAGGGAACGGGGTGAGAAAAGGGGAAAAAACTGCTGAGTATTCAGAAAGAGCAGCCAAGTACTGAATCCTGACAATCAGTAGAGAAAAGCATAGTTCCCTAAAGAAAACTAGAAAGGAGTGAAAGGAAGGGAGGATAAATACCAGAGAAAATATCAGGAGAGGAGAGAATCTCATGAAGGAGGGGTAGTCAAATCCCCTCAAAGAACGAGGAAAGTAAAACCTGAAGCATACCCTCCCTCTGGGCTGACCCTAGAATCTTTGTGGTTTGCAGCATGCCACTTCAGCAGTCACAGGGCAGAAGGCAGCGAACAGTGGGTATCGAAAGAGCATGAAGTGGGGATGTGAACTCAGCAGAGATTATTATTTCAACAACTCGGTTGTGAAGGGGAAGACAGATACTGGACAATACCCAGGATGAACTCAAGGACAAGAGAAGTATTTACTAAGAAAAAAGAATCAGTACATTTTATTCTATTATTTAGAAATCTAGACCAGGAGTCACAAATCTCCTATTAAAAGCATAAACCAGCTACTTCAGTTCTGTATGTAGTTGGTGCATATGAGAAAAAATAATATGTGACATAAAGGAGACCTATGCCAATGGCATGAGGAGATTGGTCCATGTGCTTTCCTTTAGTCCCCTGGTCTGCTCTGCCTATTCCTGTTCACCTGTTCAGCCTCTGGGCCCACATCCTCCTTCAGCCTGTCTTGCAAGCATAGAGATTAGGGGTAGAAAGGAGTAAAGAGAGAAAAATGGTTTAAACACACTCACAAAATAGTATACACAGCTGGTCTTGCTGAAACGACCTAACAAATGGTACATACTCTGCGTTTGCTGAAATATCACATAAAATCACCTCAAAGAAAAAGAAAAAGGAAAAAATATGGATACATAGAGAGAAAAGAGGCAGTATTTCCTCATTCCTATTGAGAATAAACCCATCACTGAAACAGTCATAATTTTTCTGACCTGAATAACCATATACTTCAACAGTATTTGAAGAAAAAAGCAGGTTTGGTCCTCAGCAATCTTCTCCCCCGACACAGCTGGCAGGAGCGGAGTAATTTCTTCTGGATATATCTTTACTGAAAGTACAGAAAATGATGAGAGCTCATTCACCAAAGTCAAATTTTAAACAGAGTTTAGGGTTTTAAAAACGGTCTCTATTAAAATACTGGAGCTGCTCACGCTGAGCTCCAAGGCAGTGTGCATAAAGAGCCTAGAAGCACAGTCCAGATGCCCATGAAGCACCCTCTCCCACTGCACCATTTTTTCCCTTTCAAACTCTGCTTTGGTCAGCCCAAGATCAAATGCCAGTCATTGAGCAATAAAGCAATATACAGTAATAAATCAATGGTCCCAACAGGCAAGTTGGGACCTTGAAAACTCAAAGGACACAAATGGCCACCATTAATAGTCCCATGAGGCTACTACTGTCCTTCCATAGATACTGCAGGAAGATACACAGTGGCAAAATAAGATCGTAGTGAGCAGATGAGTGTCCACTTATGAACAACAGTGATATGAACAACAGACAGTAGCTCTGGATGGTGGAGTTTAATCTCACTAATAGCCAGAAAACCAGTCCAGACTTCCCATGTGTCTCTACTTCCTTCTACTGCCAACATCTGTCCCCTCCTTCCATTCCTGTTTCCATCACTTCAGTAAATTTCTCCTGTCATCATTTCACATAAAATAAGCTCCAAGTCTTTTGATGCTAAGGTGTGGAAGGATCTACTGTGAATATGAAAGGGGAATAATTCCTTTTCAGACTCCATTAGGATTTCTATTCAAGAAAATGAAAAAGTAAGAATTCCTTAACATAAGTTCAAGAGTTAATTTAAACATGGGAGACCTGCTAACATAACTTACCATCAGCTACACCAGGGCTGGGATTGATGAGTGTCTCCAGTGTGCAAGGGCCCTTGGATGACATGACTGCTGGGAAACCAGGCACCAGGCAAGCAAAAATCAGCACCTGCTCTTCTGCACAGTTTGTCTGAAGTGCTTGAAGCCACAGAAGAAATAGCCTGATTCCTTCGCATCTTATCTAAAAACAAAATTAAAAGCAATGAAAATGAAACACTTATATGTATTTACAGAAATGCACTGCAATGTAGCATCAGTCTTGAGAAAGAAAAACTACAAGTGAAAGGTTTGTTAAGTAGTACACCAAGTGCTTCACTTAGTGACAAATAAGCAAAAATGCTGCAATACAGCACAAGAGTTAAGAGCTCGAGTTCTGGGGCCAAAGTGCCTGGGTTCAAAGGCAGGCTCCGCCACTTTCTAGCTGGGATCCATGGAGGACCACATAATTCTCCATGCCTTAGTCTCCCCATCTGTAAAATAAGGATGGAAAGAGCACTTACCACGAAAAACTATGATAAAGACTGAGTTAACATATGTACACCACACAGTACAATGGCTGACTCCCAAGTATTTCCTGTTAATAGTATCTTATTCCGTAAGGCAACAGTACCCATGGTATCAATGTTCAATTATCCATAAAAACAATGACAAAGATAATCTCACCTGAAATTTACATGTGCTATCACTATAATATACCATGTTGATAATGTTCTTGAGAATCAGAAGACTTGGAGCTAAATAAGACCCTGAAGGCCTAGCTCAATGAGACAAAGCAGCTCTCCTTATACCTTCTATCACTATTCTATTTCTCAAACACCTTTGCCATGTTCTGAATTCCTGGCATCACGCTGCAGAAAACATCAACACAGGTAGATGTGGCCTTTTTCTTCTTTACACTTTCAAATTCATCCCATTCCTAAAATTCAAAAGCACATGTCTCTCCATTTCTGTACTCCTGAGTGACTAAAAACATAATGTCAATTTAAAAAAAAAACAAATTAGCAAAAGAGATTGAAAAAATGTCACATGCGGCTGAAAGATGGAGTGAGCTCCAAATACCAGCAACTACAGTGACTGCCTCATCTCCCTTCAATTAATTCATGGTGGTGGTGACTCCACCAGAGCAAGAACACTGCAAGTCAAACACAAGGCTATGCCAGAAAACCAAACCAAAAAGGGGAGAAGAGCCAAAATAAAAATATTCTGCTGACTTCCAACAGAAGTAAAAACACACTAGGACAGACAACCCAGCTGGTGACAGTGCTACCTCATTAACAGAGTAAATTCACAAATTCACAGCATACTTCGAAACATGCTCCTGGACTCCACCACTGCACTGCTCTGCTCTGCACAAACTTCCATGCCTGCTCACACCTGTCCTCCTTTCCCCTCAAGCAGGTCAAATGAGTGGTAACATTACTATTCAGCCA
>NW_016107449.1:4660862-4665799 GCF_001604975.1 Cebus imitator | reverse complement strand
TTTGAGAAGGAGTTTCACTCTGTTGCCCAGGCTGGAGTGCAGTGATGCGATCTCGGCTCACTGCAACCTCCACCTCCCAGGCTGAAGCAATAATCCTGCCTCAGCCTCCCGAGCAGCTGGGACTATAGGTATGCGCCACCACATTCAGCTAATTTTTGCCTTTTTAGTAGAGAAGGGGTTTCACCATGTTGGCCAGGCTGGTCTAGAACTGCTGACCTTAAGCAATCCACCTGCCTCGGCCTCCAAAGTGCTGGGATTACAGGTGTGAGCCACTGCACCCGTCCAACTCCATGTACATCAAATCGAATTATATTTAATTTAACAAAAGGGAAGTTTCTATGAAATTCTATTACAAGCCTCCAATTTTTATATGTTAACTGTTTGTTTAAGAGAACTAAATATAAATAAGGGTAATTATAAACATGAGATAACAACCCGATAAGTTTTAATTATAAATCCATTTCCTTAAGAGCAACGAAATATAGAATCTACAGTAAGACTAGGAATAACTCACTTCTTTTTTTTTTAACATGAGAAATAGTTAACATATTAAGTTTTAAGAGGCTGTGATCAGTTAAGCCAGTATAATACCAACATACTGGCTTATTAAAGGCATTTGCACAGCTAAATTAACTCCAACTGAATTATCAATCATAAAGTATTCATCCCAGGCTGAATTTTTTCTGCCACTTATGTTTTAGGGTAATCTTATCTCAGCATCAAGAAGTCTATGTTATAATAAAACACATATCCATTTCAAACTAAGCTAATTTTAACCTATAAATCTGCCACAAATAAATTTTCAAGAGAGACCCTGTTGTTCCTTTCTCCCACAATGGCTCTCAAAATTAGTAAAATTCATTAGAGACAACTATAATTTTAACAACCAGTTACTAATATGGACAGAATCAAGCATGTGAACTCTGAAGCTTAGAGGGGGACTGCCCTTCCTTTTTCTGATGATAAAACTGAAGGAGTCGGTGCCTTGCCCATGATCCCTACCTGTACCCAGCAGAATCAGAATGAGAACTCAGAACTCTAAACTCTGAAGCTCAACCCATTTTCTCCTAATACTATTTAAAATGTCTTCTGCAATAAGTTATGATGTAAGAAAACTGTAACAATATGCATCATATAATTTCTCAATAAAAAATTAGAACTAAGTCAAGTGGTTTTTAAAGGTCTTTTTTTCCAAAATGGCCTAACATTGTTACTTCGTGGCATTAACAAATTTAAGAGTAATAAAAAATGCCATTACATAATAAAATAAAATAAATACCTTAATAGAATTTCCAGTGTGTAGAAGCTTCTTTAAAGTTGAGCCTGAAAGTTTAAAATAATGAGTTAGAAATAGAGAGGGTATATAAATGCATATCAAAGACCTATTTTAAGAAGAAACTATATGCTTATGACAAAAATATAATTTTTAAAAATAAAAGGAAGAGGGTTGACCTTCAGAAACAAAGCAATGTCACAGAGGGAAAGACGTTTTTAAGATAAAAGTACTTTAAGTATGTACCACTTCACAATTCTTTTAAAACAGTCAAAATGATTGATATTAAGGTAAGCCAAATGCCCACAGTGGATTATGTACAAATATCTCTTGTCATGCATAAAATGGATGCTTTTTTTAAAAAAATCTCTAAAGGTAAAAATAATATAAAACAACTGCTCACAAAACATTTTTACAAGAACATTTTACGAATACTCAGAATGGCATGTTTCTCTCCTGGCAATGACAACTACATTTATGAGATTTGGACCATCAATAAATCCTCTAACAGAGTGCTCTGGTCACTGTCAAGGAAGCACAATCAAGGTTGACTCGGAACTCCAGTCAACTACAAAAACTTTGATGCTGCAGTCCACTAGAATGAGAAAAGCTTCTCTTAGGAGGATAGAAGACTGTTACTAAGTCATCTATAAGTATATTCACGACTTCAGTATGGAGACAACAACCCAACCTAAATATCTTATGTAGCCTCTAAAATCAATAAATCCAGGAGCTGGTTTTTTGAAAAGATCAACAAAATGGCCAGGCCGCTAGCCAGATTAATAATAAAGAAAAGAGAGAAGAATCAAATAGATGCAATAAAAAATGATAAAGGGGATTATCACCACCAATTCCACAGAAATACAAACTACCATCAGAGATTACTACAAACAACTCTATGCACATAAACCAGTAAACCTGGAAGAAATGGATAAATTCCTGGACACTTGCACCCTCCCAAGCCTAAACCAGGAAGAAGTTGAAACCTTCAATAGACCAATAACAAGGGCTGAAGTTGAGGCAGCAATTAATAGCCTACCAACCATAAAAAGCCCAGGTCCAGATGGGTTCATAGCCGAATTCTACCAGACATACAAAGAGGAGCTGGTACCACTCCTTCTGAAACTATTTCAAACAATCCAAAAAAAGGGAATCCTTACCAAATCATTTTATGAGACCAACATCATCCTGACACCAAAACCCGGCAGAGACTCAACAAAAAAAAGAAAACTTCAGGCCAATATCCATGATGAACATAGATGTGAAAATCTTCAATAAAATACTGGCAAACCGATTGCAACAGCACATCAAAAACCTTATCCATCATGATCAAGTAGGCTTCATCCTGGGGATGCAAAGCTGGTTCAACATACGCAAGTCTATAAACGTAATCCACCACATAAACAGAACCAAAGACCAAAACCACATGCTGATCTCAATAGATGCAGAGAAGGCCTTCAACAAAATTCGACAGCCCTTTATGCTAAAAACTCTGAATAAACTAGGTATAGATGGAACGTATCTCAAAATAATAAAAGCTATTTAGACAAACCCACAGCCAATATCATACTGAATGGGCAAAAACTGGAAGCATTCCCTTTGAAATCTGATGCCCTCTCTCACCACTCCTATTCAATATAGTATTGGATGTCCTAGCCAGAGCAATCAGGCAAGAAAGAAATAAAGGGTATTCAATTATGAAAGGAGGAAGTCAAATTGTCTCTATTTGCAGATGACACGAATGTACATTTAAAGACCCCATCGTCTCAGCCCAAAATCTCCTTAAACTGACAAGCAACTTCAGCAAAGTATCAGGATACAAAATCAACGTGCAGAAATCACAAGCATTCCTATACACCAATAACAGACTAAAAGAGAATCAAAGCAAGAGCAAACTCTCATTCACAATTGCTACAAAGAGAATAAAATACATAGGAATACAACTAACAAAGGATGTAAAGGACCTCTTCAAGGAGAATTATGAACCACTGCTCAAGGAAATAAGAGAGGACACAACAGATGGAAAAACATTCCACGCTCATGGTTAGGAAAATCAATATTGTGAAAATTGCCATACTGCCCAAAGTAATTTACAGATTGAATGCTATCCCCATGACCCTCTTCACAGAACTGGAAAAAAAACACCTTAAATTTCATATGGAACCAAAAGAGAGTCCACATAGCCAAGACCATCCTAAGCAAAAAGAACAAAGCTGGAGGCACCATGCTATCTGACTTCAAACTATACTACAATGCTACAGTAATCAAAACGTTTGGTACTGGTACCAAAACAGAGATATAGATCAATGGAACAGAAGAGAGGCCTTGGAGGCAACGCCACACATCTACAGCCATCTGATCTTTGACAAACCTGACAAAAACAAGCAATCGGGAAAGGATGCCCATTTAATAAATAGTGTTGGAATAACTGGCTAGCCATGTGCATAAAACAGAAACTGGATCCCTTCCAGACACCTTATACTAAAATTAACTCCAGATGGATGAAAGACTTAAACATAAGACCTAATACCATAAAAACCCTAGAAGAAACCTAGGCAAAACCATTCAGGACATAGGCATAAGCAAGGACTTCATGACTAAAACACCAAAAGCATTGGCAACAAAAGCCAAAATAGACAAATGGGACCTAATTAAACTCCAGAGCTTCTGTACTGCAAAAGAAACAATCATTAGAGTGAACCAGCAACCAACAGAATGGGAAAAAATGTTTGCAATCTACCCATCTGACAAAGAGCTAATATCCAGAATTTACAAAGAACTAAAACAGATTTACAAGAAAAAAAAAATTCAGAAATGGGCAAAGGACATGAACAGACACTTTTCAAAAGAAGACATATATGAGGCCAACAAACATGAAAAAATGCTTATCATCACTGGTCATTAGAGAAATGCAAATCAAAACCACATTAAGATACCATATCATGCCAGTTAGAATGGTCATCATTAAAAAATCTGGAGACAACAGATGCTGGAGAGGCTGTGGAGAAATAGGAACACTTTTACACTTGTTGGTGGGAGTGTAAATTAGTTCAACCATTGTGGAAGACAGTGTGGCGATTCCTCAAGGACCTAGAAACAAAAATTCCATTTGACCCAGCAATCCCATTACTGGGTTTATACCCAAAGGATTATAAATCGTTCTATTATAAAGACATATGCACACGTATGTTCACTATGGCACTGTTTACAATAGCAAGGCCTGGAATCAACACAAATGCCCATTGATGACAGACTGGACAAAGAAAATGTGGCACATATACACCATGGAATACTATGTAGCCATAAAAAATGATGAGTTTGTGTCCTTTGTAAGGTCATGGATGAATCTGGAAACCATCATTCTCAACAAACTGACACAAGAACAGAAAATCAAACACCGCATGTTCTCATTCATAGGCGGGTGTTGAACAGTGAGAACACATGGACACAGGGAGGGGAGCAACACAAACTGGGGTCTGTTGGGGGGTTACTAGGGGAGGGACAGTCAGGGGTAGGAAGGTTGGGAAGGAATCACATGGGGAGAAATGCCAGATATAGGTGTCAGGGGGATGGAGGCAGCAAACTACACTGCCATGTATGTACCTATGCAACAATTCTGCATGATCTGCACATGTACCCCAGAATCTAAAGTACAATTTAAAAA
>NW_016107449.1:4643572-4660852 GCF_001604975.1 Cebus imitator | reverse complement strand
ACACACACACACACACACACACATATGAGAAAAAGGGAAAGAGAAAGAAAAGAAAAAGAAAAAATAGAGTTGATATTATAATGTATTTGGCATACTGTAACTTTTATGTAATTTTTTATTAAATAAAATTATTAATATGTTACAAAAAGAAAAAAAATTACTTAGATCCTCTGATGAAAAGTTTGTGATATCTATTTAACAATTAGATATCAAATCATATTTACTCCACCAATGAATTTCAAAGAGTTGTTCTGACAAGACGGCCAGTGTTTTGACAACTCGTTACAAGCCATAGCTACAGAGATGGATGGATGGATGGATGGATGGATAGATGGATAGACAGGTAGATACATACATACATACATAGATATAGATATAGATATAGATATAGATATAGATATATAAAATAATTAAATGCATACTCTTTAGAAATTCATTAACCAGAATAAAATCACTGGCAATCTGAAGGAACCTTTTATAACAGTTCTACTGTTCGTAACACCTAACACAAGGGCTCAGAGGAAACTCATCATGACTCAGACTAGGTTCTAGCAATTAAATAACTAATAGTTTGTGCTTGAGTGAAGGAAGCTAAAGTGTCTCCCCTTCTGTGACTTCTCCCTTCACCAAACCATATCCAGTAACTTTTGGTCTAGAACAAGCATTTACTAGGCTGGCTCTCTCTGTCACAGCTAAGGTTCAAATGTCCATCCAGCCCACACCTTTCCTCAACCTGGGGCCTTGTTCTTTGTCCCCATGTTTATCCATTCTTGGACAGTTCATTCTACCTCAGTTGAACATCTGCTTCATTACACCTTTTGAGGACCTCATGGTGGCTGGCCAAGCCAAGAGATACTGGACCTCCTAATATTAAGCCTGCACAGACAGTTCTCTTTCTAGCCATCTGGCTAATCCATCATCTTGTAACATATTCTTGGAAATACTTTTTCCTGGCCATTGTATGTGACTGTTGGTGCTTGTTAGTCCTTCCCCTTCTTAGGATGGCTCCAGCTTGTTTTTTGTTGTTGTTGTTGTTGGTATTGTTTTTTAAGTATTTGGACTACCTACAGATGCCTATATCCACTGTTCCCTATACACAGAGGAGAAAAACACATTCAGAAATGATATTATATGCAGATATATAGAACATATAATCCATATTGGTCAACGGTCCCAAACTTTTTGAAATTAATCTGCTAATCTGTTGCAGCAGCAATAGAAAACTAATACACATGTATTTGATATAGTCTATTCTGTTGTATTGAAAAACTCTTTTTTACATGTGAAGCAGTACAGCTTAGCAGTTATAAGCCAGATTCAGAAGCTAGACTGCTAGGGTTCAGATCTAGGTTCTGAATTTATTAACTGTGTAAGCTAAGTTAGGAACTTCATCTCACTATGCCTGAGTTTTCTCATCTGTAAAATGGAATAACAACAGTGTCTATCAGACAATTGTCAGTGAGATTTAAATGAGTGAACATACATGCAAATGCACAGAACAGTGCCCTCTATGTGGTAAGCACATTTTCCACTTAAGACAGGGCATCAGCTATTCTCTAAGGAACCCTTTTTTAATAAAAAACATTAGCAGGAAAAACTTGTGCGGTGGGGGCACATAGCATGAGGACTGGTGATAAGTACCTGAGAGCCTTGCTTGGCCTCTGTATGTTTTCTATTTTTTTTTTTTTTTTTTCAGAGAGAGTTTCACTCTGTAGCCCAAGCTGGAGTGTGGTGGCACAATCCCAGCTCACTGCAATCTCCGCCTCTGGGACTTAAGCAACTCTTGTGCCTCAACCTCCTGTGTAGCTGGGACTACAGGCAGGCGAAACCATGCCCAGCTACTTTTTTGCATTTTAATAGAGATGAGGTTTCACCATGTGGTGATCCACCTGCCTTGGCCTCCCAAAGTGCAGGGATTACAGGTGTGAGCCACCGTGCCCGGCCCTCTGTAGGTATTTTTTAAGGCCTTAAGTTCACAAAGACATTTCTACTTAAACATTATCAAGTCCTTTCTCGTTTTAATTTTTAAGTTCCTCTATATATGTCATGCCTGTTTGGATTTTTAAACTTCTTATCCAAACTATAATTATACCCATCCCACCTCTTCTGTGCCTCATCAACCCTACTGGTTGCCACTTTACTGACCATGGGAATAACTGAAAGAATAAATAAGTAAATAAGATCTAATTACTTGGGCTGATTCTATGAATTTCTAACTTCTATTGGCTAACTTTTACTACATTTTAACCATAAGTAACCTTTGAATGTAAGTCTTACTACTTTTGAAGAGGCAGTAAAATGTCAGGGCTGGGACTAGTGAGAGAAGAGTATGGATTCTGAACAAAATTTAAGGGATACCAAAAAACTCATTAATCAAGACAAATATTTTAATGCAATAGATTTTTAAAATTGCATTTTAAAAATCCAAAGAATCCATGATGAACAATATTAAATTTTTAAATATTAGTGTTCTGCTGAACCATATGGGAACCAGAGGGGAAAAAAAGGGAACCAAAGGGGAAAACATGCGTTTTCTACGTATTTTTAATTTTTTTTTTTTTTACAGAACATTAAAGTAGCTGAAAAATGTAAAGTTGGGTGTATTAAAACACACAGCATTATATATTTTATCTATAACAAAGAATGTATTATAATATTATTTTCCTGGCTCAGAAGAAAGCAAATTCATCAGTAATATTTTCAAAATCTGGCCGGGCGCGGTGGCTCAAGCCTGTAATCCCAGCACTTTGGGAGGCCGAGGCAGGTGGATCACGAGGTCAGGAGATCGAGACCATCCTGGTCAACATGGTGAAAGCCCGTCTCTACTAAAAATGCAAAAAAAAATTGGCTGGGCATGGTGGCGCGTGCCTGTAATCCCAGCTACTGAGGAGGTTGAGGCAGGAGAATTGCCTGAACCCAGGAGGCGGAGGTTGCGGTGAGCGGAGATCGCGCCATTGCACTCCAGCCTGGGTAACAAGAGTGAAACTCCGTCTCAAAAAAAAAAGAAAAATTTCAAAATCTATTTCTTTGCTTCTCATTTTCAAGTGTGAGAGTTGTCACATTTGACAATTTCTATTTGACCAAGTAACAATCTTTTAAAGATCTTTTAATAACATTTTTAAGGCCAGGAGATCATACAGGTACCTCTAACCTAAAACTTTAACACTATAAAATCTTTTCCTATTTATTTTTAATTTTTTTTAAACCTCCTTCTCAATATCATGCTTCAAACCAAATTGCAAACAATGCAGTACACCATCAGCATCAAGCAAGGGGCAAGAAAGAGAGAAACTCCCTCTGGGCTGCTGGTATGCCAAGCCTGCTAGATGAGGCCAGTAGAATAGAAACAGAGAATTTCCTGGCACTACAACATCCACATTAAGCGTGAGAAGCAGCATTCCACTAAAAATTTGAAATTAACATAAATTAGCTCAAAATGGATCAAAGACCTAAACTACAGAACTGGTAGATGAAAACACAGACTTTGGGTTAGGCAAACATTTGTTACACATGACACCAAAAGCACAGTCCATACAAGAAAAAATTGATTAACTGAATTTCTTCAAAATTAAAAACTCGAACACAATTTTTTTTAATGGGCAATAGATTTGAACTTCACCAAAGACGACAAAGAAAAAACACATAAAAAGGTACTTAAGATTATTAGTCGATGAGATACCACTATCACTAAAATAAAAAAACTGACCATAACAAGTGTTGAAGAGAACCTGGAGTAAGTGGAACTCTTACACTGCTGGTAGGAATATAAAATGGTAAAACCACTTTGGATAACAGTCTAGTAGTTAAACATACACTGTTACATGGTTCAGCCATTCCACTCCCAAGAGATAGGAAAGCATATGTTGACAGAAAGACTTCTACACAAATGTTTATAGTAGCTTTATTTATAACAGGCCCAAATGCTAGAAACAATCCAAATGACCATCAACAAGTGAATAAATCATGGAATTATGGTATATCCACACAATGGAATACTGTACTACTCAGAAATAAGAATGAACTATTAATTCATGAAATAATGTAAATAAACTTCAAAATATGCCAAGTGAAAGAAGCCAAACAAAGAATAGTATGATTCTACTTATGTAAGACTCTAGAAAATACAAGCTAATCTATAAGGGCCAGAAAAGCAGATCAGTGGTTGCCTAGGGACTGGGGGGGTTGGGGTGGCGGTTAGAAAAGATGGGAGAGCGGGATTATCAAGAGGAATGAGGAAACTTTCAGGGGTAGTACCTATGTTCATTATCTTGTTGGTAGTAATGATTTCACAGGTGTATACCTATGTCAAAATTTACCAAAAGGTACATTTTAAATATATGTAGTTCACTGCATATCAATTGTTAACCACCCCCCACACAGATACTTTTTAATATAAGAAAAAAAGATCAGGCAACCTGGAAGAGATTGGCTCAAAGATCAGGAGAATGGAGGACATGGTCAGACAGAGATCAGGGTCTGAAGCCACAGAGGCACAGAGGACTGGGCGTGAGGGCTGATGGTTAACTTGGCATGAAGGAAAAGGACTAGGGGAAAACAAAGCCATGGGGGTGGAGGGAAGGTAAGTGAGCAGGGGGTCAGAAGACATGGCAGCAACCAGGAGGTAGAAGGTGGCATGTAAAAGGGACAGAGGTTTTCACAGAGGGGATTGTGGCTGATGTCTGGAATTGGCATGGGAGGAAAGAAAGACCATGATCTCACCCCTATTACTGAGGGAAACAGAGGAGCTTCAGACAAGTCAGGTTTCAGGTGGTCAAGGAGGTGAAAGAAAGAGGTTGAGGCTTCAGGGCTATTGTTTAAAGCAAAAAGACAACCAGAGGGCAAAATACAAAGAAGTGCCTGGGAGGAAAAGAAACACAGAGCAGTGATGGTGAAAGCACCCTGAGATGGCATGGAAAGACACCAAGTGAGCCGGCCCCCATGCTGCCAGGGGCATTAGTTCCAGACATCCCCTGGTGAACATGGATGCATGTGGGGTCCCTGATTTCACCCAGTCTAGTTGTGATACACTTCTGGGGGTGTCCTAGTGTGAAGTGCACAGGGAAACCCTGCTCTCTCAGGAAGAGTGAGCTATGGTATGGTCTGACTGAGGGGACCAGGGAAAGCTGCCAGACTCAAGCTCCCAAGGAAAGGTTAGGACCTGGTGGGCACAAGGGAACTTGAGGAATGAGACTGGTCAGAGGCCGTGTTCACATCCCAGGCAATGTGGGGCCACTGGTTAGTCCCAGGCACAAAGCCAGGAATACACTTAAAAAGTCAAAAACAAATTTTCAGCTTAGTTATGCCCTTGGTTTTTACACTATGTATATTAAAAACCTAGATGAACAAAATAGATTAATGACTCATAAAAAACATATGAGGTATTACACATGTGTGAATTTTCCAGTAACTGAGTCCCATTCCTTTAAACCTAGGGATTATTCATTTTCAACATTTTTTATATAAAACAACTCTAGTACAAAATATATCCTTTTGCCAACCTGACAATTATGAGTCTGGGCATAGCACTGTATACTCAGTGAGATAGCAAACTTGCTTTCCAGAGGCTCCTGAGCAGTAAGCCTTCTTAAAGTGAACACACATATAACTTAAGTCCTGTGTTGATGATGCACGGGCACATGAACAGGTGCTGCAGCCTGACTTTATACCAAATATCCCTGGTTTGCTGCCAGTGCCATTCTTTGCCATTGCCTCACTCTCTGTCAGTTCTAATTATTGCCCAGAGACAAGATGTCAAGCAGTCATCTTTATCCACCATGATTTACTGGCCTAAAAAAATGACTTCAGAAAAAAATTGATAAACAATGTTTTATTTTATAGTCAGTAATGGTAATGGAAATTTACAAATAGTTGAGTTGTAAATTAGCACACAATGCAGAGCTCATGAGTATTGTGCCAGCCACTGCCCTGGTCATCTTGCTCTCCAAACATCACTTGAAGAAATATCTCCACATGCTTGGAATAATGAATCTGTGTTCATTTCACATTGCGAAGCTTAGAGTTCAAATATGTTTCCTCATTCAACGATTTAAAGCAAGAAGCCAGCCATTAAAAACCAAAACAAAGAGAAACCACAGACTATCCCTTCCCTCTAAAAGTAGTTTTAAGAGAAATAGAATGTCTCTGTTTTCTACAGACAAAAGAAAATGACATGATAAGAAACAGACTTCAAGCATTGTGATGGTTGATGTTTCAAATTATTTTCTTCCTTCTCAGGATAACATGTGGTTTTGAGACTCACAGAATATAGCAGTTGCCCTTATTTTAGGTTTCTCTGCTCAGTGACATTGTCATTTGCTGTGTGGGACAAGAAGCATACTACATTAGTGATGTATAACCAGAACTTCAAGGTTCTAACCCAACATTTCAGAGTACCCTGTCCTCGACCAGCTGCAATAACATTTAATTAGTAAGACATTAGCATAGGAGTGTTCTTCCTAGTAGGTAAGGAATATTTGCTACCTAGAATGTCAGGCACTGGCTGGTGAGAAGGCCCCTGCCTAAGACTCAGAGGTTTTGTAGAAGTCAGGATGCCAATGCTGAGCACATAGTTAAAGCACATTCCTTTCCTTTGATACCTGGTATTTCCCTATAGTTTCTTAGTTTCTACAGCTAACTTGGTCAAGCCCTGGAGTGATAAATGGTAACAGTTTTAGGAAATCCAAATAAACTGGAAATAAATAGGTACAGTAAGGTATATATGCATATAATTACAAATCCATAATCTCCTATGGACCACTTCAAAATCCAAAAGACTATTATGAAAACTGAAGGTTTTCTGTATAAGTCGTTAGTGTACAGGACTTAATCTGAATTCATATGCTGGCAACACCTGAATAAGGCTATTTTGCGTGTGGATATTCCACTAATGGTGCATATTCTCATCTTAAGCTACATAAATAATAACTTGCTTAGTTGAGGTGGGTGGCTGCCCAGACCCATGGAAGTGTTATGCTAAGATTGTGTTGATGTTCTAAATTATTTGCTTCATTGTACATCAACGCACCACATTGCCATTCTAAAGTCTGAAAATGCCCGATTCCAAAGCACATCTAGTAAAGATCATTGTAGAAGAGATGTGGACCTGTGTAAACACCAATTTCTACCCAATCTGATTAATCATGCAAAAATATATTTGTCTCAAAAGAACCTGTTTGACCCTAAGTATATATATAAGCATCAGTAATAAACATGGATAATTTTACGTACAAATGCTCATACTTCAGCATTATGAAATATGATTCATTCTGAGCACTTTATAGCAACAGCTTGCTCTCACACCAGATAAATAACACATACTGCTATTTGATGGCTCATGCAACTCAGTATTTGGCAATTGCAATTGAGGCATCGGAGGCCTCCAGTCATTGTTCTTGCTAAGACGCTGCCAAACTGGGTAAAAAGCTACTAGTATCAGCAATTGTAGCCAGTTTATGTGGTATTAGGCAGAATTAAAATAATACTACACACTGCCTAGCAGACACATAAAGTTTCACAACACAAATGCAAATTAATTTTCACACATAGTTCTAACAAGTTTATTCATGCTGAAAAGGGCCTACTAATCTTCACAATTCTAAAGTGCTATCTAAGAAAATGAGTATAGTTTTCATACAAATGATATAAACAAAATTGAAGGATTATATGCAGCACAGATGAAAAATACTGCACGCAGTTATTTCTCATTGTCAGCCATTCCTACTGTACCATGGAACACCGCAAATCCCCATGATGTCTCTTTAGATTATACCTTACATTTAAATTTTTATTTTTTCTATAATTTAAAAACACAAGCTCAAAGGCTCAATTAAGCAGAAATGCAACAGACAACTCTCTAAAATTTAAAGGAAAACTTTCTTTGTGTATTTGCAATATTTAAAGATAAAGGCGCTATCTTAAAATAATGATTTACATATTTGGTTCAATTGATGTATTTACTATATACACTTTGCTTTCTTTAAATTTAGAACATATAACTTCAAATAATTCAATTTCTATAGGAGTCAATTCCATTTTTCACATAAATAATCCTAAATTTAGTATTTGGAATTTTGGAATATTCACTGATCATTCCATTCTTTCAAGTTCCACAACTTTGTACATATTGATCTCTCACCCAGAAAACCCTTTCCATACTGCACCTGTTCATCTTTCAAGGCTCAGATCAAAGTTACCTCTCTTGAAGCCTTCCTCAATTCCTCTGAAAAGAATTATTCAACTTTTCTTTTTTGCTACCAGCATACTTCTTTCACAGAGACAATTTTGCTGTAATTATTTCCCTTATCTATCCCAACTGGGCAAAAGGCCTATACAAGAATGGTGCTGTATTCTTAGTTTCTGTCCCAGAACTTTGCACACAAATGTCTCTCCCTCAATAAATATTTTAATGAATGAATGATCAAACAGAGTTATATACCATCATAAGGTCATGCTCTCCACAAATACGATCATCTGGTAAGAAAACTTGTAGGAAATGCTAGACTCTTGTATGGCAGGGAATTGAAGGAGGCACTCTTTAAAACAGAAGGCAGAATTCAAAATAGATTTCACAGAATTACTCCAGCTGTGCTGTGTATATTCAAGTGGGATGAGATGTTAGATGTTAAAAGCTGGACAGAAATGGCAGCTGTGGTAACTTGCTTTATTTCAAGTTTCCTCTCAATGCCACATCCTAAGGCATTCAAAGAGGTTAATTTTGAGTCAGTGATACAGGCTTAAAGAATAATAATTCTCTTGGCTGTGCATGGTGGCTCACACCTGAAATCCCAGCACTTTGGAGAGCCAAAGCATGTGGATTGCTTGAGGCCAGGAGTTCAAGACCAGCCTGGCCAACATGGTGAAACTCCGTCTCTATTAAAAATACAAAACAAATTAGCCAGGCAACATGGTGTGCGTCTGTAATCCCAGCTACTTGGGAGGCCGAGGCAGAAGAATTGAGGGTGCAATGGGCCAAAATCGCACCACTGCACTCCAGCCTGGGCAAGAGAGTGAGACTTCATTAAAAAAAAAAAAAAAAAAAAAGGAATTTTCTTAAACTTATTTAATACTCAAACTTCATGTACACAAGAATCCCACAGGTCCCAAGTTAAAAATACACATTACTGTGATTCAGGAGGTCTGGCTGGGGCCTGAGATTCTGCATCTCTAACAAGCTTCTGGGTGAGGCTTATGCTGCTAGTCTATAAACTATACTCTAAGGAGCACACAGAGGAAGAGATAGACATATTTGTCTCCAAAGTCAGGGTGGGACTTGTCTTCATTTCATTACCATAATTCCATACCCTTATTAATATTCCTTTCTATAAGCTATGTTGATGATATCAATTATATAAAGCATTACTGAAAATTCAACTGGAAGAAATTCATATTACAAAAAAAAATTTAATTGTTCTTACCTATACTCTGGTAATGCCATCGAAAAAAAATTCGTTCAGGTAGAAACTGCAGTATTTTCTATTAAAAAAAGATATAAAAAAATAAACAAAAAAGAAATTATACATTTTCGTTAACAGTCCCATATTACTTGCAATGTATAAGTTCTAGAAGAAGAAAACTGTTTACAATAACATAAACACTGCACTTTATGCTGTATTCTCATGGACAGTTTCTTTCACTTGCCACAGGCAAGCTTCCTTACCTGAATGTTTTAAAGAGATCATTGTCCCAAGTTTAATTCCCTCCAAAAGAAAACAAGAGAAAACCTAAAATGTTAATTTTATCTTAATTGAATAATAGCCCTTTCTTAAATATTAAAAGAATAATTTCCCAAATGACAGATTCCCCAGGTTTCTTCTTTTTCACCATCTCCTTCCCATTTTCATTGTAATCACTATTAGTCTCTGGACAAAGAACAGGATTGGGAAAAAAAGTGAAAACAAAGAGGATGAGACTGTAAACAATTCAGTAAGACAAGAAAATGAAATTGGTGGCAAGAATTTCATTAAATTAATGGCCGAAAAATATTAATAAGTTTTTGAATTATAGTTAAGAATAACCCCAAACTTTTACAAGCTTTTTTTTTTTTTCTTTTTGTAGAGTCCATATATATGAGATCACACAGTATCCTTCATTTTTTTTTTCTTTGAGACAAACTTGTTCTGTTGCTCGGGCTGGAGCGTAATGGTGTTATTTCAGCTCACTGCAACCTCTGCCTCCCAGGTTCAAGTGATTCTCCTTGCATGAGTCTCCCAAGTAGCTAGGATTACAGGTGCCTACCACCATGCCCAGCTAATTTTTGTATTTTTAATAAAGACAGGGTTTCGCCATGTTGGCCAGGCTGGTTTTGAACTCCTGACCTCAGGTGATCTCCCAAAGTGCTCGGATTACAGCTGTGAGCCACCATGCCCAGCCCCACGCAGTATCTTTCTGTGCCGGGCTTATTTCACTAGGCAACAATGTCCTTCAGGTTCAACACATTGTCACAAGTCACAGCATTTCCTTTTATAAGGCTGAACAGTATTTCATTGTGTATTCATACCACATTTTCTGTATCCATTCATCTACTGATGGACACTTAGGTTGTTTCCATATCTCGACTACTGTGACTAACACTGCAATAAATATGGGATTGCAGATATCTCTTCTGCATACTGATTTCAATTCCTTGAGACATAAAGCCAGAATTGGGATTGGTGGGTCATGTGGTAATTTTATTTCTAGTTTTCTTGCGGAATTTCCATACTATTCTCCATAATGGCTACACTAATTTACACTCCCACCAACAGTATACCAGCATTTCCTTTTCTCTATATCCTTGCCAACACTTGCTACCTGTCATCTTTTTGATAACAGTAATTCTAACAGATGTGAGATGATACCTCACTGTGATCTTAATTTGCATTTTCCTGATGATTAGTGATGTCAAACTTTTTTTCATAAACTTCTTGGCCAAATATATGTATGTATTATTTTGAGAAAGTTTATTCAAGTCACCTTATCTTTCAAGTC
This sequence comes from Cebus imitator, assembly GCF_001604975.1. Lineage (NCBI taxonomy): Eukaryota > Metazoa > Chordata > Mammalia > Primates > Cebidae > Cebus > Cebus imitator. Next base: position 4,649,887 of record NW_016107449.1, on the reverse strand, counting down.
CATAACTCTGAAAGGTATCTCATATCTAGTGTTACTACATGGTAATTCTGACTTACACTCAAACATGCTCACACACATTCCAAATCCCATTCAGTGAAAAATACCTACACACCAGACAATAGGCTTCACTCATGAAAAATAAAATAGATATAAATAAATATAGTCCTTCCAAGATTTCATGATTAGTTTGCAAAAAAGATAAAGAGTATCATTTAGCAAAGTAAAAATAAAAATTAAAAAAACCCTGACAGACGTTTGTATAAAATATTACAGAAGTAAGGAGGAAAGTGCTTCACCCAAGCAGGGGCTTCACAGAATGCTTCCTTGAAACGAGGACACTTGAGCTGAGACTTAGATGAATGAAATTTACCTAGTGAATAGCAACAGAAGGAAGACCATGGGGGAATGCTAGGAGGCAAAGACAGCTTGGTGCCTTACAGAAACCACAGCAGCAGAAGGGTCAGTATGGCTGGTAGGTGGTGAGAAGGGGAGAAGATGGGCCTGGAGAGGCAAGCGAGGCTGGGAGCTTCATGTTCTCAAGGAAGCAGTGTGGTCCCTGAATTGGTTCCAGCTAGAGGTAAACTGGAGGCAGCTGAGAGGGTGGCAGAGACAATCACTGAAGAGAAACAATGGTAGCATTTCAAAGGAGAAATAAGAAGGCCTGGACCAAAATCTGCCAGGTAAAGAGAACATATAATAGTAATAAGCAAGAGGTTAAATTGTCAAGATAAACGGGTAGAGGGGCTGTGGTAAATGGAGGTCTCCAGCATGGCTCCCAGTGGCTTAGTAGATGGCAACACTTTTATCCAAGAGATGAAATCCAGATGGAATCTTAGATGCAAGGAGAAGAAACATGTCAAGATTGATTCTTGACATCCTGGCATTTGAGGGTCAACGGTCGACCTTACTAGAGATGTTCTTTTAGGCAAATGTGTAAATGGGTCTGGAGTACAGGGGTAGGATTTGGATGTCCACACATATGGGTAGCAGCTGAAGCTGTGTGTATATGACAGGTCTCTTTTGAGAGAATTTAAAATAAGACAAGGTGAAGCTCTGGAGGTATCCATGAGCTGAGGGAGCTCTGCTAAGAAGGTAAAATTAAGGTAAAGCAGAAGCTAAAGGCTAACATGCTCGAATCCAAGGAGAAATATCTGATGTGTCAGCTGTTTGTATGCTTATTTATTGTAAAGATGAGAAACATTTAAGAGTATTTATATGCACAACTAGTTCTAAAAAGTTAAACATATTACAAACATGGGGAAATGAATGTCACATAATGAAATGACTTCAATATTAAATCAAGTGAGCTCAATGTTAATCTCTTGCCTTGAGAACACACAACTTTTGTAAGCCAGACACCAAATGCCAGGCATGACAGATCCATCTGTAAATTTTACAGAACTAAATGGCTGTTTCAGGGTAAAAAAAAAAAAAAAAAAAACAACAAAATAAAACCCCTTCCTCATCCCTCTTTTCCCCTTTCCCTAGAGGCAGAAACTAAAAACCATGGATTCAGGCTGCCAGAAGCCTAAAATAAAACAGAACAAAAAAAAAAACAACAACAAAATAAGTCTTCCCCTTGCAATATGCACTAACATGAATTTTAGATGAACAACACAAAAAAAGAAGCTAAATATAAAAACTGAGTTGTTGTGTTTTGTCAAGTAACATTAAAAGGGAATAAGTAAAACAGCTCTCTACAGAGTATCTTAATAAGAACCCAGGTGAGCACTGTCTTACCAACAGAATCTAAACTCAAACATCCCCATGAGCACATAGGATCAAGAACCCACAGAGCTGGGTTACAACCTACAGGAAAAAACCACAAGCAAAGAAGTTAAAACAAGAAATACAAAGACTCTGGAACTGAGAATAAGGACAAGGGTCCCAGGACTTAGGCTGCCAGGCCAAATGAGCAACTCCAGGGCCAAAAATAAGCACAATCCGGAGATGGCCTGGGGAGCACCAGACTCGAGAGATGAAGACAGCCTGCACCACCTGCGTCTAAGTTTTATGGTTCTTTAACTCAAAATTTCTCTTAACAGAAAAACTTACTATACATCTTAATTTAGTATCTTTGATTAAAAAAATTAATGATAATGGCAAGCTGAGTTTTCTGGAAAACATGGTACAATGAGGACTTAGGAGTACAAATGGCCTATTGAGGACTAACACCTGTGAAAGGGAAAAGCCAGGAGCAAGATTGGACAGGGGAGCCTCAGACAACAAGGTGGAGCTGACAAATCTCTGCCAGCCCAGTGGAAGCTCCACAGCAAAGACGAGAGGAGTCCAGCGTGACAAGAAATGACGAGGTCCTTGTAATACTGCCTCTGGCAGTTACTGGCTTGGGGCCATGATGAGAAGAGTGTGACCAGGGATGGAAAGCTAAAGGTGTGAAGGGCTGGAAGCCATCAGCTAACGCCACTCCTTGTAGCTGGGCAGCACATTCTTTCCTGAAGGGCAATGTGTGCAGCCCATCTCTATGTGTGCCACAATATTCTTCAAATTATTAATCAGAATATACTCATCACATTAGTATGCTGAAGCACTGAGAGAGGGGTCCCCTACTTCAGCGACATGGCCTTTCTACTGGCACTGTTTCTCAACAGCTGGCTGCTACCTCATGTTGATGGAAGCCTGGTCCCACTGAGCTCTCCCCATCCTCTCTGCGCCTCTTTCCATGCAGTTCACTCAGCCTGGGCAAACAGCACAGCAGTGACTTGGTGTCCTATCATCTCACACATTCTCCTTTAAGGGACGTGGCAGCCCAGCTACAACCCAGGATCATATTCTGATCCCATCTTGCCACGTAAACAGTTCATATAGGAAATGCTGAGGAAAATTTAAGATTCAGAATAGATCTATCTTGGATTAGATGAATGCTTGACATACACACTGTTCTTCAGACATTTAATTTAGTCAGGAAACTAATTTGGCAGTGAAAATCATGCTTTTTAGTTTTCCAGAACACATACTGGTCTTCTTGATTTTGTTTTCTTTTGTTAGTACACAACAAAGAAAAGCACAGAATATAGCAAGATGATGTGTGTCTAGATGCTTGGATACTATCAGTGTGCCACAAAAGTAATTTCCAACTTATTCTGAGGTCAGGCATAACATTATCACCACTTCTGGGTAAGTTTTCAGATTCACAAAATGGATGGACTTTAAAAACACTCAAAAATAAACTCAGTAAGATTTGGATATGAAATGCATGCCCAGTATCTGAGCTACTAAGAATATTCCCAAATGGACAAAATCTCACACAACAATTCAAAGGCTGAAAAATTACCCACACTGATGCTTCTTTTTGTACCCAAATATCGCAAACACCATTGTTTAAAGTCTATAAGGTCAATAAAAATAAAGCTCAACACAACTGTCTAAGTTTAAATGCTAAGCCTGTCCCTCAAAGTCCTAGAAGAAGCCTACTTTTACTCAGGCAAATACAATCCAGCATTGCTTCTACTGCAGCCATTATTCTAAGCTATACTGCTGTGAATGCCACATAAGCTATTGACATCTTGTTTGTAGTTTCACTAGAGAGTAAAATAAAATAAAAAAAAAAAATCAAGAAAGCCACACAGTGTGAATAAATATTACTTTTCTGAAAAACACATGGCTCTATTTAATGCTCAGTGCTCAGCTGCATCTATATGGTAATCCATTACAGTACACTCGAAATCGAAATTAGGTATTACTACTGATCAGCACATCAGGGAATCTGTCATTCTTTTAACTGATTATCCATAGTTCTTTTTTTCCTCAGAACCTACTGCATGACCAGGAATAATGTGAAATGTAAGCTGGAGTCTACACAAGATGCTATCATCTACTTTGTAACTGCTGGTCTTCTTTTGATTTGTGTGGGAAATGTTTTTTAAATTATTATCAGATGATTGCAACATATCCCAGTGGATTCACACTTGATTTCAATTTCACTTAGGAAGTTAGGACGGTAAAGAATGAAGAAAATACTACATACAACTCATGGGAAGGTAATCAACTAAAACAATGACCAATTAACATATTACACCTGAAGACAGAGTGTGGGGAGCAACCCTTCCCTAAACCAGCTGCAGGACAGAAGAGCTCTGGGTAAAGAAAATGCTGACCTGGAAGAAAACAGAAGATCTGGTTTAAAAAAACAGAGGTCTTAGTGACTTGACCCTTGGAATAATAAATATGCAGAAAATTTTTATTGAGAACTGGGCAGTTCGGTTTAAAGAAAACATTCTATGAATGCCTGTGCTACAAGTATAGTCTGATTTCAGAAGCACCCATGTGCATAGGAGCCCAGCTGCATAGACGCTTCCACGGAGACCTACAGAGAGGGGAACTTGATCATTTGCTGTCTTGGGCCTGGCCACTCACCTCTTACTATAATGACTCAACTCTTTCATGTAGACAGAATATTTGCCTTGAACACTTTCTCTCTTTTTTTTTTTTTTTGAGATGGAGTCTCGCTCTGTGGCCATGCTGGGGTGCAGTGGCGAGATCTCGGCTCATTGCAAGCTCCGCCTCCTGGGTTCCTGCCTCAGCCTCCAGAGTAGCTGGGACTACAGGCGAGCACCACCACACCCAGCTAATTTTTGTATTTTTAGTAGAGAGAGGGTTTCACCATGTTGGCTAGGATGATCTCCATCTCTTGACCTCATGGTCCACCTACCTTGGTCTCCCAAAATGCTGGGATTACAGGCGTGAGCCACTGTGCCCAGGCACACTTTCTTATTAACATTGTAACAAAATGTTTTTTGAGGACCTGCTATATGTTTGAAGTTAAAAGAAAGTTATTCTAGAGCTGAAAGTCACAGACCTCCCTTCTTCAATATACCCTACACAATTAATATTCCAGCAAATATAGAGATTAATCAAAATAATCCAAAAACAAGGGTGTCGGGACATAAACACTGACAGTGAGCTATATTTACATAATTAGAGTTAATATGACTATAAAAAAGAATACATTCCTGAAACAACTAACATAAGACAACTTCCTTAAAATAGTATAATAAAATAATCTGAGTGGCAACAGCGGTGGCAAGAAGATGAACAAGTTCTATACCTTGAAAGATGATGACACTGGGGACCATGCTCAGAATGAAGAAAACAGCACACAGAAAGATGGAGAGAAGGAAAAAACAGAACAAGACAAGAATCAGAGCAGCAGCAAGAGGAAAGCTGTTATCCCTGGACCCGTAGGGCATCCCCTATAGTACAACTACACTTTCTAGTATTCCAGGAGAACCCCCAGCCATCCCACCAGCTCACAGAGATGCAAACAGAATATCAAACAGATTGGTTGGGCGCGGTGGCTCACGCCTGTAATCCCAGCACTTTGGGAGACTGACGCAGGCAGATTACTTTCCAGCAGTTCGAGACAAGCCTGGCAAACATGACAAAACCCAGTCTCTACTAAAAATACAAAAACTAGCTGGGGGTCATGGTGGCACACACCTATAATTCCAGCTACCTCACTTGAGCCTGGGAGGCGGAGGTTGCAGTGAGCAGATATTGCACCACCGCACTCCAGCCTAGGCAACAGAGCGAGACTCTGTCTTGAAAAAAGAAAAAAAAAAAAAGAGTATCAAACAGATAGATACCTTTGCCTTTGTGAGTTCTTAGTGATTTAATGGAGCCCTGATAGTTCATTCATGCCTGTATTTATATTATGATGTTTATTTACCTTTCTAGTAACCTATTTAAAATTCTGGTTTCCTTGGTTGACTGACTTGAGTCTCCAAGACCAGATTTGTTCATTCTTAGGCTTCTCCCTAGACATCCCTATTGAACGTGTAGGTATCAACAAATAAGAGAATTGTAGAGTTGATCAGAAGAGCTTACAAAAGTACAGGTCTGGTATTTTTATTTAGCAGATATTTATGGAGTCCTTACTACATTCAAAGTGTCATGGAGAATATGAATGCTTATAGTATATGGCATTTATCCTCACATAAGTTTGACAATAAAGTGAAAAGTAAAGTCTGAAAGTTTTATATTGAAGAATCTCCCATTAAGGGTTTGGCTGTGTTCGTAATCATGCACAAAATATCTTTTTCCTGTGTTCAGAAAGAAAATGAAATCTCTAATAATTGCTTTTGTGGGTACTGCCAGTACAGAGAGCCTAGGCTATGTCTGATCTCCCTCCCAAGTGACTTGGCTTGTGTAGCCCAAGAATCTGCCTGCAACTAACATCATTCTTACTGAACAAAGGTTATCATGTACCTCCTGTGTGCTATACCTTTTTGATTCCTAAGCAGAATAAAATGAAAGGTTTGTCATTTTCTTGAAATTATTGAGGTATTGGCCCTGTTT
>NW_016107449.1:4600376-4643380 GCF_001604975.1 Cebus imitator | reverse complement strand
GCAATGACGCAGTCTTGGCTCACTGCAACCTCTGCCTCCCAGGCTCAAGTGATTCTTGTGCCTCAGCCTCCCGAGTAGTTTGTATTACAGGCATGTGCCATCACACCCAGCTAATTTTTGTATTTTTTAGTAGAGACGAGGTTTCTCTATGTTGGTCAGGCTAGTCTCGAACTCTTGGCCTCAAGTAATCCACCCACCTTGGCCTCCCAAAGTGCTGGGATTACAGGCATGAGCCACCATGCCTGGCCGAAATACTGCTTTATTCTTGATATCAGAAGAAAACGAATGCACACAGTATTGTTAATTTAAAGACAGTTATTGGAATGAAAATAGGAAGTGTACCTTCCAAATTACAAAGCATATTTCATAAAGCCAAAATCAGTGACCTCTCCCCAAAAAATGTTAGAAGAAAAGCTAAAACCAAGTGCAACGGGCATCAGAACATACAGATGTGTACTGATTATCACACACAAAAAGTAGTAAGTATAAGCAGGTTACATTCCCCTACCAAAGACAAAGTCCATCAGAGGCAGCTTTCAAACACAGAAGGACTGACAATAAAATACAGAAAAGGAGGCTCACATGCACACACACCATACAAAGCAATATCAAGTGAAAAAGTTTTCAGGGGGACAAAGAGAATTATTTCAAATAGGTTAAATACGTAATTTATGATATCCCTATAATACTTACTAATCTTTATACAACAAATAACATAGCATGAAAATAAAACAATGAAGGCATACTCAATTAAAACAACTTTTAGAAACTAAAAGGGAAAAACACTTTTTAAAGGAGAGATATTAACACACACTATCTTAGAGAAATAAAATAGGCAATACAGTGTAATACAGAAGATTTGAATATAGTTATAGCAAAACTAGTTTAACAGCTATATATCAAATATTGAACTTCACAGAATTCAACATCTGTGAAACACTTACGAAGCTATTTTTCTAAGCCATGCAAATAAATCTCTAAAATTAAGTGTTACACAGGTCACAAGCAAACTCAATACACGGGAAGTCCACCATCAAGTGTTGTGGATTTTAAATACTCAAGTTAAAAAAAAAAAAAACAGTAATTCTCAATTACTTGTGGATTTTAACTCTTGAATTAAACTGATTATAAACTAAAAATAATCAACAATATGATTTACATATAACAAAAGTTGGTCAAATCTGAAATAAGAGACAAATCCACATACTTGAATTTTCTATAATGTAAGAACTAAGTTTTACACTCAAAAAATTGAAGAAAAAAACAGTTTTATTAAAGAAGAAATCAATAAAAATAAAAGTAAAAATCACTTATATGATGAAATTATCACCAAGCACTGTTAATCACTAAGCTATAGACAGTTGAACTGGTAGTACTACAGGTAATTAAATATCCTCTGAATCAAACATTTATTTATTTAATTCATTAAAAATACTCTTATTAAACACCCATTCTGTGCCAGGTACCATGTGAGAGATCAAAAATAGATAAAGCCACCATTCCTGCTCTAAAACCTAGAGCCCTCAAAGGGAAAAAGGTAAGAAAATCAGGGATGTCAGTACATGCACAAGCAAGTGAAGACAGACAAGGCGTACTCCCACAGGGAGAACACCCTTGAACTGAAATCCTGAAGGACAACAGGGGTGAGCCAGGCAAGGAAGAGCATTTCAGGCAGACTAAACAGCAGCAAAAAATGAAAAGCCTTGATGCTTGTTTAGGGACCTGTAAGAGGCTGCCAGTGAGGGCAAAGACAGGTGATAAAGGGTTAGAGAAGGAGGCAGAGACCAGACAAAGAAAGTTCTGAAGGCTGTACTGGGAGGTGTGACTTTTGTCCTAAAGGCGATAATTACATCACACAGACAGCATCTGAAGTGAGTGAGGGAGAAAGAAGGGGTAGAAGATCACAGACCAAAAGACTACTTAGCAGGATACTCCAGAGGTGGGGAAACTGAGGCTCTGAACAAAGTCTCAGGTAGTAGACAGAAGAGAATATCAAAGAGTACCAGAACAAAATATACAGAGCCATGGAGGGAGAAAAATACTACCAATAATGAACAAAATAGACAGACTGATGTTTTTTACAGCAGTCCTCCCTTATCCTAGGGGGATATGTTTCAAGACTCCCAAGGGATGCCTGAAACCATAGATATACAAACCCTATATACACTGTGCACAAATTTCTTTTTCGTTCTCTACAATTTCATGGAATATTCATTCTTACTGTAGATCTTAGCAACCTCAGCATATAATTTTTTTCTTTCTTATTAAGTCAAGAACTTTCACCTTTTCACTTAAAGGAAGCACTGTATATAAAGCTAAGCACTCCTTGGCATAGCTGATTGCCAGCATTACTATTCTTGTGTTTTGGAGCCATTAGTATCATTATTATTTTTGAGACAAAGTCTCACTCCGTCGCCCAGGCTGGAGCACAGTGGCACAATCTCCGCTCACTGCAACCTCTGCCTGGGTTCAAGTGATTCTCAAGCCTCAGCCTCCTGAGTAGCTGGGATTACAGCAGCACACCACAACACCTGGCTAATTTTTGTATTTTTAGTAGAGATGGGGTTTCATCATGTTGGCCAGGCTGGCCTCAAACTCCTGGCCTCAAGCAATCCACCTGGCCTCAGCCTCCCAAAGTGCTGGGATTACAGGCATAAGCCACCATTCCCAGCCTGGAGCCATTATTGAGTAAAATAAGGGTTACCTGAACTCAAGCACTGTGATATCACAACAGCTTACCTGAAAACTGGGACCACTACGAAGTGACTGATGGATGGCTAGCATCTACAGCATGGATCCACTGGACAAAAGAATGATTCACATCCCAGGCAGGATGGAGCAGAATGGTGAGAGATTTCACCACACAACTCATGAAATTTAAAACTTATGAATGGTTTATTTCTTTAATTTTCCATTTAATGTTTTCGGACCCTGGCTGACCACGAGTAAGCAAAACCCCAGAAGGTGAAACTGCAGATAAGGGAGACTACTGTATTAAGTACTAAAATGTGTTCAAAATGTTTTTATTAGGTACAAAAAATGCAACATTCAAAACCTTGGAAGGGCAGGCACTTATCAGATTTCAAGGTTATTTTTCACTTAGCTTAGGATCATGCAAAGGTCTAATCTCTTTGTCAAGAAAAAAATCACATTGCACTGGACTCTGTTTTTAATGACAGAATGAACATTCAGTGACCTTCACAAATTCCCAAATTAGTAGCATATAATTCTACCCGTAATATGTGGATTTTGCCCTGAATAAAGCATTCACTAAAATGGATTCAAAAGGAGTCTTCTTTTCACAAAAGTAATTTACATAGGAGATCTCAGTCACAACCACATCTGCCATGCTAGTCTTCGTTTCATGCAAGTTTCTATTTTCTGCCTGAAAACTACTGCATTTTTCTGATCTCTTCAGTTTTGGTACTAACACTAGTTGGCCATCTTTTTTATATCATTTTTTTAGGGGAAATAATCACTCCCAGACCGTTTCTACGTAAGTGATGAGTAGAGAATAACAAAGCCCCAGTAAGATGCCACTATTTGGTTCCTACCACCCCATAAATTCAGAGGATTTAAATTCCTGCCTCAGCAAAATTAGAAAGCATTGTACACCTGCAGGTTGGCTTGGGACTGGCCACCCTGTCAAATTCATTCACTAAGTTCCCAAGGCCTGCAGGAAGAGCCAGTCCACAGAAGGCTTTAAGCCAGACCCTTCCAACCTGTATAGTGTCACAAACTACATCAAACACTAGATGTCACTCTGTAACAGCCACCACACTACACATTCAAACAGAAAATAACAGATTTATGATAGCAAGTTTTTGTACAACTGTCTCCTAAAGGTATATATTAATTGAAAAAAAAAAACCCCAAAGTGCATTAACAGATTAATTTTAATTCAAGAGAAAAGAGCTCTCTACATGTCTCCTGCTATTCTAACAATAAATACCCATGCTCAAGTTTCATTGTGAATTTCCCCTGTCTTTAGTCCTAATGCAGTTTCTACTATCTGCCCTTAAAAGATTCTTGGAAGCATTTTTGCTAGTATTGCCTTCCACAGATCTCCTCCTGAGAGTGTCAGTTACCAACAAGTCAAGTGGCACACTATGTGAAAGAGGCCAGCCTGCCAGGAAGCTCAGGGCATCTGGGCTGCAACAGATAGCCACAAGAATGTAATTTCAGACTTCCACAAACATCTTATCTCCAGCGTCCCTTCCTCCAAGGTGATCTGAGTAATGTGGTAATATCTTGTTGGGTCAATCCCAAGTTTCTCACCTGTAAGTCTTGATGCAAGAGGGAGACTGCAGTCTTTAATACTAAATTCTGATATTAAACTATCCACTGAAACTGACTCTTTTCAACTCAAACACTTGTCTAATTCAAATTAACATTTTGTAATAGGATAATCACATTTTAATCATAAACAGTGCATACAAAGATTCTCCAAAATGGACCACATGTTTATATTTTGTTCCCACCTTCCAGTTTGTAGGGATCACAGACATTTCTTTCACAAGCAAAATCAGACACCAGAATAACTACATGCTATAGAGATAAAAGATCTCAGTCCTGTGTTTTATTATTTCCCCAGTATCCAGTACAGGAGATAGCACCGAGCAGCAATTATAGAGCTAATTCGCCACCACAAGCAACATGTAAGACCAGTACAAAAGGGTGCCTTGGCCACTTGGCAATCTACTGTGATCCCTGCAGAGCAAGTCTCAAGGAAAGATCACACTATGCCATAACAATAATGTTATCATTTGGGGTTGTTCCCAACCAAGGGTTCAACATCAGTAAAAGTCACAAGTATGGTGAGCATTATAAAGAAAGCCAGATGATTACACACCTCTATTATCATTTAAATATAGCCCCATGTCATAAATGTGACCCAATATCCTAATCATGATAACCAGTGACATTCATTCTCTTTGCCAACTGAAACACAGGGAAACTTTGGGGATGGGAGATGGGTGTCTGTGTCAGCTCAGTTCTTTTAAAAATGTTCTCCAAGAAATTTGAATTGATAGTGGCTTTTCCTCAATTGCAATCTGTCACTCAGAATTATGACAGTGACCCAAAGAGCTGCATTCAAAATTGGAATAATTATTTTAAAAGAAAACAAAATCTAGTAAAGCATCTAAATATTTGAAATCCTCAATAAGAGCTTAAATTCCAAGGATTTTAGAAGAATCTGCTTCTTATTCATTTTTTCTTGTCCCTCTTCCACTCAAAAACTGTAAAGTGATCCTCAGGGGAAAACAAAATAAAAAGCAGTAACGGCCTAAGAGGTTTGTAGGGAAAGTCCTTCACCTCAGCACGGGGGGAGGAGCAGCACGAAAGGATGGCTACACACTGGACAGCCTGGACTAAGGAATGACAAAGCAGAGAAAAGCAGGGACTGTGGCAACTAGTTGATTGTAAAAATATGATTCTGCTGCCTTGCTACGTATTATTTGCTTGTAAGAAAAGGCATTAGCCATTGTATTAGGAAAGAAAGGGAACTGTTACTTAATCCTGTAGGACACCTAGCCTGAACGTGTTGACACGCCTAGAATTCAGTCCAGGCATTTTCACTGAACCTCCACAGAAGCTTCTACTTTGTTTTCATTTTCAAAGAGTTATAAAAGATATGCAAGTCCCACAAAAGAAGAAGAGAGGGCAAGGGCAGGGGGAGGGAGAGAGGAGGAGAAGGAAAGGAAGAAGAAAGGGAAATAAATCTCAGAATTGTTTGTAATCCTATTATATACATAACTAGTTTTTCTTTAGGCAATTCACTATTAGTCTCTGAAGTAAAATGGTGCTATTAAATGTGAAAAGTTATAAATGAATGCATTGGGATGGGAAATAAAATCAACATTCAAATTACTGAATTGCATATAGAAGCAATGCTTACAGAGAGTAAACGCCAGACATTTGTTTCATTTACTGGCACTGTACTGGATATAGCTATATTACCATTATCAAGAAAGTCATTAAAAGTTCTTTTCCCCTACTCTAAGGAAAAAATTTAGAGGCTAAATCCACTGTCTATATAAGCTCACCTGGAGCAATGAAGAACAAGAGACCCAGTGTTGAATTCCACTAAGGTAAGACACAGATTCTACTACATCCCTGGATTCGCCACTGGTCAAATTATGACTCCCAAACATAACTACACCCAGCAAGACTGTGCACACGTGAGTCCGGCCATCTAATCCAGCATAACCACCACACTGCAGGGAACGAAGGGAGTCAGCACATACGGGCGTGTAGTAAATCTCAAGCAATCAAATCTCAATACTAAAGGAAAAGCAAAACCTAGCATCCACGGTAATATTTTTCTTTCTCTGTATGTCCTATAAGAAGCCTACATGTCATCTGCACTTGCTGTGTAGTTCACCTGCTGCAGTCTGCCTCTTCCATCAATGCTTCCCAAATAAGAATCTCCTACCAAAGGAAGGGTGACAAACAGACATGATGCACCATTCTGGAGTGCACTGAAACTGTTTTCTTTATCTTGAAGGGAATGGATGGAGAAAGGTTGAAGGTGTGGTAGGGAGATGAAGTCCTAAGGAAGTTGACTAGCCTTTATTTAACATTGTTTTCATTTTAAAACATGCACGAAAACAGTAGAATAAAATTGTGCATGGCTTTTCAATTCTGTTTGCAGAGGGTCACTGAAGCCATGCTTCCCCAACCTGTGGAGGTAAATGCTCATTCCTCTCAGCCAAGGGCATTATGGTAATAAGAAGCCCAGAGAAACCATTTCAGTAAAATCCTAAACCTTAAGTCAAAGTCCTCTGCCTCACAAGGATACAAATGTACAAGATACTAAGGATTTCACCGTGTTTAATAAGGAAAAATAGTCTTTCAGATGATGAAATAAAGCTCTACTGGAGGACTCTAGAGCCCTCCTGTCCAATACACTAGCCACTAGCCACTAGCCACGTGGATTATCTGAGGTCAGGAGTTTGAGACCAGCCTGATCAATATGGTGAAATCCTCGTCTCTACAAAAATTAGCCAGGAGTGGTAATTACAACCACTGGGGGTCTGTAGTCCCAGCTACTTCGGAGGCTGAGGCAGGAGAATCCAGGAGGCAGAGGTTGCGGTGAGCCAAGATCATGCCACTACACTCCAGCCTGGGAGACAGAGCAAGACTCTGTCTCAAAAAAAAAAAAAAGTCACAAAGGATTATATAAGTCATGGTTGCTGGCTTTAGAAGAATCTGCTTTTCTTGTTCATTTTATTTGTTCTTGTCCCTCTTCCACTCAAAAACATGGATTTAGAATTTTTACAGTCTCATTAAGAAGCTAAGGCATAGCCACATTAAGGGATAACGATGGACATCCAGCCACAGTCAAGTAATAACACAAGGCAGTGCTATTACATAAGTCCACAAGAAAGAATGAGCACTTCTAGCAGGGGTACCCAGGAGAAACTGGTGTGTCTGAACAGAGCCTGAGAGAACGGGCCAGATGGGGAGAAGAGCTAAGAGCAGTCCCTGAGGGGAGGGCTCCGGGTGGTCAGCTTAGGGCCGGGGCCATCGTGAGGGCCGGGGCCATCGTGGGCTCCGGAGAGCGTGCGGGGATGAGCGGGTCCCTCCGCCGAGTGGGGACAGCTCTGCTCCGCTGGTGGCGCGGCGCGGGCGGCGGTGGCCTTTGGGGTCCGGGCATGCGGGCGGCGGGCTCGGGCGCGGGCAGTGGTGGCTCGGCGGAGCAGCTGGACGCGCTGGTGAAGAAGGACAAGGTGGTGGTGTTCCTCAAGGGGATGCCGGAGCAGCCCCAGTGCGGCTTCAGCAACGCCGTGGTGCAGATCCTGCGGCTGCATGGCATCCGCGACTACGCGGGCTACAACCTGCTGGACGACCCGGAGCTCCAACAAGGCATTAAAGACTATTCCAACTGGCCCACAATCCCGCAAGTGTACCTCAACGGCGAGTCTGTGGGGGGCTGTGACATTCTTCTGCAGATGTACCAGACTGGGGACCTGGTGGAAGAACTGAAAAAGCTGGGGATCCACTCCGCCCTTTTCGATGAAAAAAAAGACCAAGACTCTAAGTGAGGGCGGCCGGGTTCTCGCTGAGCAGAGAGGGTGCCGTTCATGTCAGAGACTCACTGCCAGAAAAGCCTTACCGATTTTGGTTTTCACTATTGAGACAACAGCTGCTTGCACTGATCATTTTGGTTTGTGAGCAGTTGGGTGATTTTAGTTCGTCTAGTGTTTGGGCTAAGAATATTTTATGGTGGACTTAATTACAACCACTGCACTGTAATGATTCAATGCTGTATTATGATATTGCTGTAAACAAAATTCATTCTTATATTGTCATTTATTCCTGGGCCTGATTCAGGAGTTACATAGGAGGTTGGGAATCATTATTCATGACTCCTCTGCAAATGTGTCAAGTCTGCAAAGACAGTATCTTCCCCCCAGATTTTCTGTAGCTTCTTTTGTTATGGAAAATGATGGGCAAAAAAGAAACTGTGATAACCGGGGGGTGTTGTTTTTTAAAATAAACAGCCAGCGCAGGGATGCTGTGCATGTCTGAGTTGATCCTGAAGCACATATGTCTGTAAGGATTTGGAGTGCCTGCAGTGTTTTATGTGTGGGAAGAGTGATTCTCATATTCTTCTATTAAATTTGCCACAAGAATTGAAAAAAAAAAAAAAAAAAAAAATCCAAAAAAAAAAAAAAAAAAAAAAAAAAAAAAAAAAAAAAAAAAAAAAAAAAAAAAAAAAAAAAAAAAACAGCAGTCCCTGAAAAGAGAACTGAATAAACTAAGAGGCAGAAGTGAAACTATGCACAGAGAGGTAATGGGGCAAAGTATTAGCCCAACAGAGCCCTTCCACAGAGTAACCACAAAATATGAAGGAACGCTACACCAGGAACCAGGGAGAGGACTGTGAGTGTTAGACCAGCCTGGCCCATACTTTACAGACTATAAAGAACCCAGTCAGTTCTCTAGGAAGGTTAAAGACAAGACAGAAACAGGGTTTAAGATGGTGGGGTAATCTAAATAAAATTTAGAATAAGAAATCTGTTTATCTGTGATTTCAAATTCTGTGATATTTGAAGAACATCTGAATGAGTAGTACTCTAATGCCAGAACATGTTTAAGTTTTGAAATTAAGCCACTTCTGTCAATATGTATAACTCCAAACTATACTATTTCTCTAGTAAAAGGTGATGGCACACAACATGGCAGAAAGCTTGAAACAGTATCTTTGGATTAATTATATTGTCTTATTCTCTGTATTCTTGATGTGCTGACATCTGGGGCCTCAGTGGCCTAGGAAGGATGCCCCTCCCCGGATTAGCAAATTCCCAAAGATAGCGTCTCAGAGCATGTTTCTGATAGCAAACCAACCAATCCCAGATCCATAACCCCAACCACGTCCTTTTATGGGCTCTACACCCCTGCCCTAATCACCCAAGGACCAGGCACTGTACAATCAGGGGCCACCCCCTACAGCCCAGTCAGCTTAAATTATTCAAACTATAAAGTCCTAAACCTACGTAGCTTGCTTACCTGGCCTTGTCCATTCCTTCCTGCAAAAATCACAATAAAGGCTCCTGCCCTTAGTTCTGTGGCTGTCTCTCCCTCTTTCCTCTCTGCCTACTGATTTTGCTTCGGTGCTTCCCTATGTGGCTTTGTGTAACATGTCTGTTTCTAGAGGACTGTGAGCATAACTAAAACATCTTCCTTCATAACAATCATTTTCATGTTTCTGTGCCTTACCACACCTGATTAAAACAAATCTCAGGTACCATTAAAATAACCTCTCAAGGCTGGGCACTGCCGGTAATCCCAGCACTTAGGCTAAGGCAGGCACCGGTAATCCCAGCACTTAGAGAAACTGAGGCAGGCGGATCAGGAGGTCAGGAAATCAAGACTATCCTGACTAATGTGGTGAAACCCCGTCTCTACAGCAAAACCCTGTCTCTACTGAAAAATGCAAAAATTAGCCAGGCATGATGGCAGATGCCTGTAGTCCCAGCTACTCAGAAGTCTGAGGCAGGAATAACTGCTTGAACCCAGAAGGTAGAGGTTGCAGTGAGCCGAGATCATGCCACTGCACTCCAGCCTGGGCAACAGAGCGAGACTCTGTCTTAAAAAAAAAAAAAGATAAACATCTCCATGAACCAACAACAGAAACTCTAAGTGGTGCACATATCTAAAGCAATAGGCAAAAGCAGCTGGAAGGTCAACTTCCAAAAGGCACAAGTGTTTCCACTAGAGAGGAAGGCAGGCAAAAAGGTCTGCTCACTGCCTGAGACCATCACCTGCACTGGCTGGTGGCCTTCATTGCACATCACTTACTTTATCAGAATACTGTGGTGTCTCCAATAATCTAAAAATTACTGTTTCCTTTTTCCAAGGTTCCCTTTCAGTGCATCCCTGACTTACAAGGCAGACAGCAGCTCTCTTCACATACTCTTCTTTCATGCCTTCTTATCTCTTACCTCTATGCTTTCTTCCAAGCCATTTCTTATTTACAGAATATCTCTACGTGGTATCACTTTTGTGATTTAACACATCTTATTAATTCCACCTCTTCTCAAGGGAGCCTTTCCCAATTATTTACAAATTGATAAATATTCACTTCCAAACCCTTATAAACTACCTCTTTACACACTTTTACACAGCACTATCCTACAAAGCAGCAATGAAGTTACTTAGCACCCAGAATGAAACATACAAATTATAATCTACCTTCTAAAGCCAGAGACAGAGGGAACATAAGCATAAATAAAAAGGAATGCAAGTTTATTATTCATTCATATTTACTGTGCAAAATGAAAGTTTTATGAAGCCTTGAGTAATATATATAGTATTCTATTATATAGGCAACTAATCCTCTGTAAATGGTACTGTATCAGTATCAACACCCTCCTTAGTCTAGAATTTAAGGACGTGAAGGGAAGGTATTGAAACTTCTATGAGAGGGATAGGTTTAAGGTCTCTGAATGGCTTTCCTGCTGCAGGGCAACTCAGTCCTTAGATCCATGACAACAAATGTAATTCCTAAAACATTGCTGGGCTTTGGAGAACACAGAGAAACTAACAAGGGACTAAAAAATGGTAGAAGAAGGAGAAATAAAGAGGGAAGCGGAAAGGAGGCAGAAGACAAGTGAGCCAAAAGTGATCCGTGAGCACCATGCAAAAGAAAAATCTGCAGAGTGTCAAGGAGCTGATGCCAATACTAGCCCCTAGTCCTCATCCATGGTAAGTTTAGGGAACTGAACCCAAACTTCCATTAATAAACCAGAACCCTCAATGGAGCTAAAGTGATCTCAATCAAGAGCATTCCCAGACTCCTGGCAAAAGCAAAGACCAATCTTCTGGGAGAAACCAGGAGCCTAGTAGTTTGGGACCAGCCTGGGCAACATAGAGAGAACCTATCTCTACAACAAATTAAAAAAAAAAAAAATTAGCTGGGCATAGTGATGCAAACACGTAATTCCAGCTACTCAGGAAGCTGAGGCCGGAGGATCACTTGAGCCCAAGAGGTCAAGGCTGCAGTGAGCTATGTTCACACCACTGAACTTCAGGCTGGGCAATACAGCAAGACCCTGACTCAAATAATAACAATAATAGTAAGTCCATCCAAAAATCTAGAACTGCAATTCACCATATTAATATCAAGAAGAATCACTGTCACCTCAATCAAGTTTTTTCAAGAAAAAAAAATTTAGAAATTTCAAAACCCATGTATGATTTTTTAAACAAATCTCAAACTAGGAACAGAAACAAAGCTATTTAATTTATTATAAAATCTACCAAAAAGTTACAGAAAATATTACTCTTAATGTTTCACATTAAGAAAACTCTTTACATCAAAAATAAGATGACCCTTTATCACTCCCGTTTACCAATGTACTGGAAGGCTGAGTCAGGGCAGAAGGCAGACCAACTGGCAAGTACGTCCACTCCTTACTCACAGAAAATCTGACTGTCTACCAAGAAAACAAAAAGCCTATAGACAAAATGTAGGAATTAAACAAATTGCATACATTCACGTAATCCAACAGTGGGAATGAATAAACGAACTAAATTTAAAAACATGGATAAGTCTTAGAATTAATGTTGAGGTTAAAAGCAAGTCAAAGGTGATTATGTACCATAGGAGACAATTTCTATTATACTCAAAGCCAAGCAAAACTACACAAGAAATTACTTAAGGGTACAAATATATGTGGTAAAGCCATTTTTTAAAAGAAAGAGAATGATAAAATGCAGGGGAGTGACTGCCACAGAGGTGAGAAAGGATGGTGGAGGAGCACTTAAGCAGCTTTTAGTTGCTAAAATGAGGAAGGGGGAGGGTGTCAAGAGTATGTGCTTTATTACCATGCTTCCTAACTTACATGTTATAGATTCTTTAACCATTACATAAATAAAATAATTAAGTCAATAAAATAGTTCAAACAAATGATGGTCAGTAGATTCATATTTAAGTAAAACACTTACTTAAAGCTCCTATTAAAAACAACTCAGGGGCCAGGCGCGGTGGCTCACGCCTGTAATCCCAGCACTTTGGGAGGCCAAGGCGGGTGGATCACTAGGTCAAGAGATCGAGACCATCCTGGTCAACATGGTGAAACCCCGTTGCCACTAAAAATACAAAAAATTAGCTGGGCATGGAGGTGCTTGCCTGTAATCCCAGCTACTCAGGAGGCTGAGGCAGGTGAATTGCCTGAACCCAGGAGGCAGAGGTTGCGGTGAGCTGAGATCGCACCATTGCACTCCAGCCTGGGTAACGAGCGAAACTCTGTCTCAAAAAAAAACCCAACTCATTTACACGGGTTTCATTCAAAGGAGGGTAACCACAGAAAACATAATAATCACTACAGAATATGCAGTGAATCAATGTCTGTACTGTGGAAAAGGAGTATAGCTCTCAAAGGAGAGAAAAGGGAACCAGGGTTATCGAGCACTAGTCATAAAGACAAGTCCTGGGCTAGAAGTTTCCCATGTCTTGTTTTTTCTCCATAAACCCAGAAAGTCCCTCACCATAAGCCCCTGGAGAACTCTCCTACTGTAGGAGATCTTTCCTACAGTGGCTTCCCCCTCCAGCCAGCTCTGTACCTGTTCATAATAGGCCTTTCCTTTACAGCCATAAAAGTTTGTCTTCTTACACCAACCTAAGCGTACACCTCTTAAACCACAAATAATTTCTTAAAAATCAACAATGAACTTTCAGAACCTATAATTCAGTTCTGAGTGTGTTCTCCAGGTAGGTACCCGAAACCTGGCCACTTATCTAATACATATAGACAAGAAAGACTTTAAGCTTAATAAATCAAAAACCACACCCAAACTTTGTTTCAACTTTGAAGATATGATCAACGCACACAGATCTACAGATGCATAAAAAGATCATAACCTCACTAGTAGAAAAATATATATTAAAAATGAGTTTCTGCATGTCAGAAATATATATCATATATGTGTATATACATATAAAAGACAAATCATCTCCAATGTTAGAGTATAGGAAATTAACCTAAGACTTACATATTAGTTTACATAACATTTTTTGTTTTTTTTTTTTACTTTTTACAGGGCAGTTTCTCAGTGTGAATACATGACCTTTTGGAGAGCAATTCAGCAATATCTGCTATTTCAGATGTACATACTCTTCCATCTAATAATTTCACATCTAGGTATCCATACAGGAAAAATTCTCCCATGTTTGCAAAAAAAGAAAATCACAAAAAAATTATTTGCAGCACTGTTTGTAAAAGTGGGAAGGTGGAAGGAAGGAAGGAAGGAAAGAAGGAAATATATGTCCACCAATAGCTTTTTTATTTGTATTCAAATAAAATTAAAGATCAAAAATACTTTATTTCCAATAAGAATTATAAAAGCAAAATGAATTAATCAAAACTTACTTCAAAAAGGAAGAGGATGGAGTCCAGCTCCTCCCTTTGTGACTTATTATTCCCTGGAATATTAAAAAAGAACTGGTTACCATGACATCGTTTAAACTTTAGGACATTACAAATTACGCCAAAAGGCAGCTTAAAACTAGTAAGCCTCAACATACATTCATGTATTCAAAAAATAGCAAGAGGCAGTGTGGAGAACCCACTAGGATTCCAAACAGACAAACAAGCCAGGATGCTTGGGTCCATACCTGGCGGAGCTGCCCCCCGCTAGCTGTTTAAACACAGCTTCCATGTTTTCCAAGTCGTTACCAAACATGGGTAATTTATTCATTTCTCAACCAGTTACTTATTGCCTTAAATTATGGCAGAATGCACAGCACAAACAAAGAAAAATTTCTAACTTGGTAATATAAGTCATAGGGCAGATAACTATAAAAGCAGTATATCTTTTTGGGCAACTGCACACTGTCCTATTGATAGTAACAACAGTAATAAAACTTACAACACCTGCAGCAGAGGTTACCATTTTTTGTCTTCTCTCTGTGTAACCCGCATTGTGCTAAGTGCTTGGCCTACATCATTTAATACAGAAATCAGCAAACCTTTTCTATAAAGGATCAGATATTAATATTTTAGGCTTTGCAGGCCTCTCTTAGAAATATTCAAATCTGCAGTTACAGTACAAAATCAGCCACAGACAATATATGAACAAATAGATATGGCTGTGTCCAATAAAACTTTATTTATAAAACAGGCAGCTATAAGCTATTATGTATTATTTATAACACATAAATAAATGGATATGGCTATGTCCAATAAAACTTAATTTATAAAACAGGCAGCATAAGCTGTATACCCCTGATCTAACTGAACCCCCACAGCTCAACAAAGACATTCACCAGAATGTCTATATGCCAGGGATCATTCTAAGCCTGAGGATACAGCTCCCAAAAAGTTAATATTCTGGCAGGAGAGGCATTCTATAAACGAGTAAGTGAAGCCAAAAAAGATGGTATGTAATTTTGACTGGGGAAGTCAGAGAACATCTCGCTGGTAAGGTAACATCTGAGAAAAGATCCTTTGAGGTTAGGGGGTAAGCCATATGGAAATGCAGGGGTTTGGAAGCAAGCCATATGGAAATTTAGGGGAGGTGTGCTCCAGGCAGAGCAACTGGACAGTGCAAAGTCCCTGTGGCTGAGCATGTCTGGCATAGTAGGAAAACAGCCAGAGGCCCTTAAGGCTGGAGCACACAAAGGGGAGAGCTAGCACAGCTGAGGGTGGAAAGTAGGTGAGGTGAAGGAAGGCAGAGTAGGTGAAGCCTGAGCCAACTGTAATGACTAGGAATGAGAACCCGTTTGAAAGTTTAGAAAAACCAAGAATCATGATTTGACTCATATTTTTAAAGGAGGACTCCAGTTGCTCTTTTGACAAGAAACTATGGGATGGAAGAGGTCACAAGTATGGAGATGGGAGACCATTTCTGTGGCTACTGTTATAATCCAGGTGAGGATATCAGGAGTTTCAGTGTTACCAGTGTAGGCAATGAGAACAGGCCAGTGATTCTGGATGTATTTTGAAGATAGAGCCAATAACTCTGGAGTTTTGGCCTGAGTAACTGCAAAGACTGAAGTTATCACAAGATGATTTTATTATTCCCAGTAGACATTTTCTTTTATTCCTTTTTTGGGGCACACTGTCTTCCCTGTGCTTCAATCAAACACAGATTATACTAAAAGCAAAAAACTTCAAAAATCTCACTCTGTTTTTATTGGTTCTTCATTACAATTCTTTGCAGTAGATTGCAAAAATGGCCACAATCAAAGACCACCACGGGGCCTCATCCTGAATTTCTCCCGCTCCATGACTGACAACTGCCTCTGTTCTACAGGAGCAATCAGGGCATCTGACAAGGTGTCCCTAAGTTTTTCCTCTCTACCTCAAAATGTCTCCATATCTACACTATCTTCTTATCTGCTCCTCCTTACATAGAAAGGTCACCTGTACACTCCTCTCCGTGTCTCTTCTTTTTCCTTGACCTGTCTCAACCCACTTCCCCCAACACCTGCATCTTCAATTATCTTCCCCTCCAGCTGACCCACTCCTCAGCCTGCAAACAGGCCAATCCCTTCCTCACTAACTTTCCCATGACCAGAGTGAGATACAACGTGTGTTTTCACATCAAACTTTCTGAAAGGATATTTTCATGGGTCACCTTCACCAGCTCACCATCCTGTGGCTCCATGTCCATCTGTCTGGATTCCGACCAGCTCCTCACCTAGCATCTTTCTCTCAGCACTCACTGACAACCACGCTGATGAGTTCTTACTGCCCAGCCCAGCTGCACCTCATGCACCAACAGGCTGACCCTGCGTGCCTTCAACTCTCTCTTCCCTGGGCCTCTCTGACAAAACTCTTTCCTGGCACCCCTCCCCCTACTCCATCACTTTTCTTTGCATATACCCAATAAAATAAGGAATTATCTAGAAGTTCTGACCATCACTGTCTTTCTCTTAATATACTTTACCCCTTGGCAACAGCATGATTTCACCTCTTTTTTCCCAAGCTCCAGTCACCTCTATTGTACTGCCCAGCCAAAACCTACACCAATGTGTCCCCAAGGAACCTCAAACACAGACTGCCCAAAGCCACTTTCCCCCTCCTGGCTTCCAAATCTGGCTCCCCTCCAGGGTTCCTATTACTAATGGCACCTCACAAAGCAAACTCAAGTGTCCTGAAAGCATCTTTGATTTCTCCCTTTCCCTTATAACTAAGTCTCATAGATGGCAGAACCACTGAGACCCAACACTTTTCCCGTAACTACTGCCTCCCCGGATCAGGCATCACCATCCCTCACATGAATGACAGCAGCAGCCTTCCAATTGGTATTCTTGCCTCTGGTTCACTTGCTACTTTACAAGACACTTGTCATAGTAGCAAATGCTTTCAAGAGCTCTAACCACCTCAAGAACAAAGTCCAAACTCCTTATCCTAGAACTGAAGGCACCTTGAAAGCATTATCTAATTTCTTGCAAATCTCTCTCACATACCTTTGCTGCAAGAAAAAGAAATGCATTTCCCGTACACGTCCTAAAAAGAGCTCTACCTTTACTCATGTTCTCCCCTTCACCAGCAGTGCTGCTCTCTCACACTTGAAATCCTGCTGTCCTTCAAGGTCCATGCCCAAGGCCACCTCTTCCCCAAAGCCTCATCCATATACTCAGCAGGAAGTCATCTCTCCCACTTCCCAAGAACCATGGAAATCTGTCTAAATCTCTCTTACAGCACAAATGACTTTCTAACTTTTTTCAGTTATTTATGCACATGATTTACTTTTCTCAATGAATGGATGATAGCTACTTCATAGAGCTATGGGGATTCAGTTAGATTCAGCCCATAGACTACATGAAAATGAAAGAAGATGGTGACAGCAGCCACTACTAACTGACCATGGACTATGTACCAAACTCTGTCCTAAAATGCTAGGATACCTGTGAACCTGTTTAATGCTGACAGGAGGAAGCCGGCTCAGAGAGAGGTTAATTTACCCAAGAAGTACAGCTTGGGCAAATGAGAAGGGCGGGGCCAGGTTCCCAACCCAGTCTGGCTCCTCAGGCTACACTATCCTGCCACCTAGACACAGAACAGAATCTACAATGTGATCCTGTTGGTCTGATTTTCAAAGAATACAATGACAAACACATATAAACATAATACATTAACACTATATCTGGAAGGAGATGCAGGAAACCTTTAATAGTGGTTGCCTCTGCACGCAGAGCAAAAGACACTTGAGTCTTCATTTCAGACCCTTTTATGGAATCTAAAATTTTTTAGTGATGTGCATGTATTACTTTTCTTTCTTTCTAAGTAAATTATTCCTTTGAAATTCATGTTTTCTAAGGGTTCCTTCTGCTATTTTTGCTAGCCATATGTTGTTCAATTAACATCTGTATAAGGGAAAGCTCAAGGGAAACAAAGATGCCACCCCGTCCACCATGCTCTCACAGCCTTGTTAAAGGCTTAGCAAGAATCAAAGCTTTAAAATGTTTAATTTGTGGCTCATGATATATACAACTATAAAAATTCATGAACATTTAAAAAACTACAGAAATGCTTACCTTTTAATTTCAAACTATTTTCCAGTGTTATAAAATTTTCATAGAAGATGAAATATATCTGAGAATAGTTGGTCTCAAAAAACTGCTTGAGATCACTTGCATCCACATTATCTGAAAAGAAAAATTTCCATTTATGACAATTCACTTTATACAATTATGAGAATTTAGAAACAACCTGCACGAAAACGAAGGCAAGTACAACTAAGTTTCATTCCCTTCTAAGACAAAACAAAGCAGTATTCCTATTTATTTTCCGCCTAAGAGAGTTAATTGCACCTTGGGTACCACCCACCACTCAGCCCTAATCAAGAAATTGTGAAGCCAATCCAGGGAGGTGGATGCTGATAGGGACCAGCAATGACAGACCAGCTAGAATGCTGGAGGTAAGTGGGGGCAGGTATGGGGAGGGACAACATGACTTTCTGTTAGGATATGAGGAAGTAGAGGTTCATGGAGGAGGCAGTTTTTGACACAGGCTGTGAAGACGGATGGGTTTATACCTCTGAAAAACAACTTTGCTGGTGGAGCTCCTAAATGGACCAATCTCTGCTCCCTCTCCACCAACATAACTCTCTGGGAATGAAAAGAGAAATCAGCTCAAATGAACCAGCACATGCTCCCCAACCACAAGCTTCTAGATGACCTGCCCCCACTCATGTATGGAGACTGTAGGGCCTACCATGTGTTCCTAGAGTTGCCCCTGTTGTAATAGACAATTTTGCTAAACCATAAACTACTGGTAGATAAGCAGGGGTTGTGGGGAACTTAGCACAGTGACAACTCCCACTGGGGCTGAGTAGCAACACAGCCAGTTCTTCCAAGGGCCCTGATCAGCCTGGGTAAAACCTCACAATGCTGGGGGTCAAAGCAGTCATCCACCGTCAACACACCTTTGTACATTTTCCTCAGCAAACAAAGTTGTTTGTACCATCTACAGAGTCCTGACCAACAAATTAGCACCTTGGGAGAACACACTAGCACCTGAGGATAAGTAATACAGCCAGTGCTCGACTTACCACCACGGTCGGGACTGCGGACCGGTCGTAACACGATTTGGTCATAAGTTGAGTAGGCTATATGTACAGTTGAAATGGTGCACACGGAGATGGTACCGCTGCCGGAAGCTGGTCCGCACTGTCGTACGCCCAGCTGGGCAACGTTTGCGCTGCCAGACGCAGAGCAGTCATGGGTAGCGATTGTGGTCGTAAAGTGGAATGGTCGTAAATTGCATAGGTGGTAAGTCGATCAATACCTGTATCAGCTTCCTGGAGCCAGGCATTGTAGTTCATACCTATAATCCCAGCTACTTGGGAGGCTGAGGCAGGGGGATCACCTCAGCCCAGGAGTTTGAGTCTACAGTGAGCTATGGTTGAGCCACTACACTCCAACCTGAGCAACAGTGTGAGACCCCATCTCTTAAAAATAGAACAAAATGCAACAAACAAACAAACAAACAAAAAGCTTCCTTATAATTCTGCAAGGATTACTAAGAAAAAAATATGTTGCTCTTCAATCTGCACCAATGTGATACCAATTGCTTTTGCAGTCCTAACACTGTGACTCTATGTGAACATACACATTATGACGTTCAAATTATATAATGTTAGCAGTAACGCAGATGATTCTGAAGAGTTGTTTTTTTCTGACAGTATAAGAGCTTGTCAAGCAAAAATCTGCCCTGGCTCTTTGAAATAATGCATGTAAGGTGTTTATAAAGCCTTATGAGCTGCCAATTTCACACTATATTTACCACACCAAAATAAAGCTGGGCACAGAGTTATGAAAATTCCTAGCAAGGAACAAATTTACTGTGTGAAACAGGTAGCAGTGAAACTAGTATCATCTGCAAAGGTAGTTTCATTGGAAAAGAAAGAAAAAAAAAAAAGAAACTAGTATCATCAACCTACATGAATATTAACATTCTTATGAGCTATAAAATCTTGCTGAGGAATCCTTGAGTGCCTTGTGCAGAATTTGCCAGGTCCAAGAAAGAGTTCTGTACACTGCAACTCTAATGCAAACTGCTAGCCCACCTACCACTAACTGAGCCCTCTTCCTGAGGCCGGCATAACTCAGCTGGCTCCTACTCACCCTCACTAGTCAGCTGAAACATCCCCACCTTACCCCAAGACTAGGTCCACGCCTCTGCTGTGTGACCCCCACTTTATGCTTCCTGTCACAGAACACATCACACTTTACTTAATTCTGGTGGAATTCTGATTGAATTCCTGACTTAATTCTGATGGAATGACCTGTCTCTTCTGTTAGACATATTCCCTGCCCTCACAAAACCCACAGTCTATCTCATGAATCATCATGTCCCATGCATCTAGCACAATATTTAGTTCAATATTTTTTGAATGAATTGAGAATTCATGAATTAGTCTACACATACAAGGATAAAATAATGACTACAACTTGTAAATCTACAGGAAAGACACGGCTTACCCCTCAAATCCTTGGGGCTAGCAAAAGACAAATTTCATCTCTGCTGAGGACTCCTGACTTCCATCTGCAGCCCTGACATCTCCCACCACAGGTTCTAGTCTCACAGACTGCTGCCAGCTGATTTCTCCACATGAGGGTCTTAAAGACCTCTCAAATTAAATGCATCCAAAGGGAAGTTCTCCCTCAGATCCCGTTCTTCCCTCCGGCTTTCCCGTCTCAGTAAGCTGGAGCCACCATCCACCCTGCTGCTCTAGCCACCACCTGGATGTCACTCCTAATTACCCATCCCCAGTATGCCATTCTGTTAGCCTGCCTTTAACACCTGTTCCAGCCCTGGACTGCTTCTGCTCTCCATGGCCCTGCCTGGTCTATGTGGCCATGAACCCTCACACAGGCTGTGACCTCTGCCCATTGCCTGGATTCCCTGCTGCCACTCTTCTTCCATTCCCCATAGCAGCCAACACAAATATCTAATGGAGTCAATCAAATCAGATTACTCAGCTACTCAAAACCTTCCACTGGCCTCCAGTAGTACTTAAAATCTGAACTCTTTACTATGGTCGATAAAGCCCTGACCGATTTCCCCCACCCAACACCAACGTCACTACATACCACTCTCCCCTTCACTCCCTATCCTCTAGGCACTGTGGATTCTTTCCATTCCCCAAACTTCCCAAACACATTCCCCACTTGAGGCCCCTGCAGGATGCTACCCCCACTCCCAGATCTTCATGTAGCTGGTTCAGTAGCAAAGTATGAGACAAAATAACAAATGTAGACACTACATTTGTTCATCCTGCTTACATAACAGCAGAACTTCACAAAATCCCTTGCCAGCAGAATTTTACAAAGCCCCTGACTCCAAGACTTGGTGCACAGCCCTTCAGAAGAATGCCCTGAAGATGATAAGCAAGATACAGCACCAGTTCCCACATCTCCTACCTGAATCACTGCATTTTCAGAAAAGACACATTCAATTATCTCAGCCCTTGTCTCTTCCTTTACATAAGATAATATCTGACAGGATTAATGATTATGCCTCTATAATCTATAACCAGATGGACCCTCACACCCAAACCTGGATAAGATTTTGCTCTAATGTAACTTCTGAGCACAATTAACATAACTTCTGCGCATGTGTAGAGTGCACCACCTGTACATAAACTGTGGGCTAAAGCACTACTTTGGAGCACTCTAACAGCTGAAAGATTCTCCCTGGTTGCAAGCCTCAGCAAGACTTCTGAATCAAACTAATTTTAATTGTTTAAAGCACCAATTCTTTTTTAGTCAACAGGTCTCATCCTTCAGAACCTGGAACACACACGGCTTCCTCAAAGAAATCTGCAAGTGCCCCCAAGTGTCACTCCATATTCCATCTTCTCCCCAGCTCTCTCCTTTGGTAGGCTCTGCAGTGAACGTGCCTCAAACACAGAAGGCCATAAGCTGGCAAACAATTTCCCCAGCAAGGAGGATGTGGGTGTGCTGATGCAGCAAGCTGGCACAGAAAGCTACTGGGAGATCAACAAGTCCCATCTTTCCCTCCCTTTTTCCCTCATTCCCTCAAACACTCATATATCAGCAACGCAAACAAAGAAGGTCCTCATCAAGTTTAAGGAGACGAGGAGTTCCCCCCACCCCCTGTCTCAGGGAGAAAAATAGGTCTAACAATGGTTCTTATATCACAGGGCTGTTGTGATGATAAAATGAGCATATGTAGAGTGCTTATAAGAGCTTCAGTCAACATTATAGAAACGTTAGTAGTTTTAGAATTATTGTGCTCCTAGCAAAGGTCACTAATCCTAATACAGCAGTAAGTACTAACAATAAACACATCCACAAAACCAATGGGATTATCCCTTTATTTCCTTCCACATATAATCCTCTTCAATAGCAATTCTATTGCTTTTTAGTTGGAAGGGTCAAACACAGTCTCACAAAAACCTGCTTCAGCAGACCCCTAGAAAGTGCCAAAGGAAGGGAAACAGTCCTCATCTCACTCAGGAGCCCTTGTGAGATGTTATCAAGAGGAGGAGGAAGCTCATGTTCAGTTCTCCCCTGATAGGGAATGACCTGCTGCACCTTCTATACCACCCACACCCCTCCATTCCCATCCCAGAACTAAGAGCCATCCAAGCCCTGCCTACAGTCCTATGTGTAGCTGACGACAAGTGTCCTTTACTATTTTACTGAAATTCCCTGGATAAGGGCACTGAAGGCCTGATGATCAAGATAACAGCATGGTGATAGGGAAAAAAGATAAGTGAAGAACGTAAGGCAAACTTGACAACCTAATGAAACAGTCATTTGGAAACATTCAATGAGAACAAGGAAAATAATGAAGTGCAAAAGAACTAGTCACACATAAAACAGAAAATGCCAACAAGGATGAATGTCATTAGTAATGCACCATTACTTACTTATAGGCTAACATGATTCTGGTGATTTTACATTTAAACAACTGCCTAGGTCCCTGGGTAGTTTGTAGAATGCTGCAAATCATTCCTTCCTTTCATCCACACATTTGGATGCTGCCCACCCACAGTGATTCAGGACTGATCTCCTGACTTGCTTTGGCCAAAATGGCCTTAAAAATGTGATAGTGGTTGCTGGGAGAGCCCAAGGAAAACAAGAAAACTCATGAAGAAGAGCTGAACCCAACCCACCAGTCTGGAGCCAGCCCCAGGCAACCATCAGTGAGAAGCAGAACCACCCCAGCCAATATAGACCCAACACAGTGAGGGAAAAAAATAGATGCCTATTGCTGTAAGGCTCATGGAAGTTGCTGAGGCTTGGGAAGGTTTGTTATGCAACACTATTATAGAAATGTTGGTGCAGAAGAAACTCAGCACAGAACAGCTTCACCAGTCATGAGGGCCAGCAAACCTCTGAAGAGGTACCCCCAAATATAACACATCATCCCCTCCATTAAAGAAGGAAAAGAGGAAAAATGAATCGAAGTTACAGAGGCTGCCCACAACACAAACTTTCTGTCAACAGTGATGGATGCTAGCCAAAATGAAGACAGGGACTCCTTTTCCTGACACCAGCCAGTGTGTTTCAGTACCTCCCGTGCATGCAGCAATGTGCTAACTGCAGGTCAGGAGCTTATCCAAGTCAGGAGGCAAAACCTACAAAATGAAGACTTTCCAGACTCAGCAGGCAATCACATCATAAAACAGGCGGTATATCAGGGATGACTGGCATTAATGGCCAAGCATCACTCTTATCATCATTATTACTAAAGAGAAATTCACATCTGAAAAATGCCTATAAATACAGACTTTAAAATGTCTCTTGAAGAGTTGCTTGATCCCGGGAGACAAAGGTTGCGGTGAGCCGAGATCACACCACGGCACTACAGCTTGGGCAAGAAGAGTGAAACTCCGTCTCAAAAAAAAAAAAAAAAAGTCTCCTGGACTGATTATTTGAAAATACAAAATATTCATGTGATGAAAATACTAATTTACACAGCAGAAAACTTAATGCATCAGACAAAAGACTCCAGCCGCAGTGCTATCACGGCATGAAACTCGAGATCTAGTCAAAGACGTGGTGTGAAAAGCCCAGGTAGGAAAGGATGGAATAGAAAGTGGGCCATGAAGGGGGCACAGGGTCCCTTTAGTCCCCTTAGCTGAGTCCAATTCAACCCTGCAAGTCAGTTTGCATGTAAAGATACCTTGCCCAGCTCCTCACCCACAGCTCTTAGATGTCACTCCCACTTCTGTACCTCAGTCTCCCCAACCAGGCTGTGGGCAGAGAGTGTCAGGTCCCCATTCAGCCACGACTTAGGTAGTGAATACATGTGTACTAAATAAGCATATTAATCAGCAGAATTTAGATATATAGAGAGGCTTCATAATTAATCCTTTCAAGCATTCCTGAAGGTCACAGCAAATAACGAAATTTTTCAAAATCAAGGTAAAACCTCTTACAATAATGGACCAAAAAAGATTCCTCCAAATCAGAAGGAGTCTGGACTACTGCCCTAGATACAGATGATAAATTACTAAAACAAGGTAACGAGCAATGAAGATCCACCCTGCAGCTAGTATTAATTTCTAATTTGTAAATAGTAACATTTTCAAAAGAAAAATGGAGCAAATGTATGTTCACCTTAAGTTACCAATAGCATTCATATTGTTAAATTACCTAATATTTATATACCATCTATTATATAAAAGTCTCTATGTTATGTAAGAAAAATCTGAAATCAGAAACATCCTCCTCAGCACTAAAATGTTTTAATTTGTTGATATATTTTAAGTGAATTTATATTAATTTTATTCTTTTACTTTTTAACAAGTTATTTTCTACAAAACAGCAAGGAATTATTACCATCATATTTGTTTTACATGGACATATATATTGTGCCTGCTACAAATGTAAAACTTAAGGCATAACTATTACATGAGTAAATATTACCATAATTACACTTGTTGAAAAATAGAATATGTCCTCAGGCCCACAATTTCCTCCTGTCAATTAAAGTGGGCAAAAGTGGTGGAGATCACCAAAAAGACTCTTACTACAATCGTTACAAGGAGTTTCAAAAATTAAAGAAAATTAACATAATCACTCTCATTTAGGGAGCTCATTCCTCCTGCAGATTCAGCCAGCAGCTGAGGGTAGAGGTTCCCTCAGTTCCTGGCCTGTCATCTGAGTTCTGTCCCACAAACCGAAATACCAACAGCAAATCCCTTCTTGGTTTTCCGCTTCAAGAAACCACTCTCATCCTCACTCACCCTTCCCCACACCTTCCCTGTCCACTACCCCCTCTTATCTCTGTCACTTGTTATTTCTAGAATTTCTGCAAGTTTTATGAATCAAAAAACAAAAATCCATTCTACAAGTACATTACCTAGTATCATCAAGATTCCATACTTCAGAAAAAGTCTCTGAAGTACTATACTTTCAATCTGTACCCACTTTAGCATAAACATCATTGGAAATACTTGATATGGAATTACTCCTGAAGTCTCCCAGAAGTAATAAGGTACTCAAGATAATCCTGGCCCCTCCCTTAATACACAGCACCCCACCAGAATGATGGGAGACCCTCCCCTTGCTTCTTTCAAGACCCCCCATTCCTTCTTCCTTACCTGGCTACCATGAGCTGCCTAAGAAACCACACTCAGTAAGGAGACCATAATTAGAAGTGATCACGGATCACTCTCTAGGTATATATCATAATTAGAAGTGATCATGGATCACTCTCTAGGTATATATCAGGAGATGTCCCATCAGGCCTTGCACTCAGGTTTCCATCCATCTCCTGGGAAATCCAATTCCCACATAATCTTCATTTCTGACTGTCACCCCCATACAGCTCTGGGCATCACTAATCTCACCCTAGCTTCCTAACCCTACCCTCCCACCCACTATACCAAATAACTCTCACCAAATCCCCTCCTCCATGCCATCTCTAAAGGTTGTTTCCTTTCAGCTCTACCTGAAACCTGGAAGTCCCCTCAGCACACTGCTTCCTTGCAGTCTGCCTGGTAAGGCTTTTGTCTTCCTCTTACACTCACATACCACCAAGCTTAAAATGAAATAGGTTGCCTCCCCGCTCCCCACTGCAATCTCCAGACCATTCTGGTCCTTCTCTTCACACATACAAAGTGCTCCTCTGCTGCTCACACCATCTACTTCCAACCACATCTGTACCAACTTTCACTGACTGGAGTTGCACAATCTTTTCCATATCCCAAGACACTCTCCTGAAGATTCCAGGGCCTGGCTCACTGTGTTTCTGTATACTACTAGCACTGTCTTCACTCTTGGTGGTTTCAACATTTATGCAGGTGATGCCTGACTCCCTCATTTCTAATGAAGTTGTCCTCTACCCTACCTCTGCCACCGACACCCACAGCCAGATCCTAGACCCTGTGATTACTGAGAATCTCCCCACTTGCAAGCCTCAGTTTCAGGCAATCCACTCTCTTGTCACCTGCTATTTCTTATCCTTCCCACTCACTCTAATTCCAACACTGCTTCAACTGCCAGGACTCGAACCCCAGCAGTCAGTCTCCCACACTGTTCACCTAATTAAGTGTAATGCTAACAGAAAGTTGGCCAAGCATGGTGGCTCACACCTGTAATCCTAGTACTTTGGGAGGCCGAGACCCACAGATCACATGAGCCCAAGAGTTCAAGACCAGCCTGGGTAACACAGTGAAACCCTATCTCTACAAAAAATACAAAAATTAGCCAGACGTGGTGGCACATGCCTGTAGTCTGAGCTACTTGGGAGGCTGAGGTGGGAAGACGGCTTGAGCCTGGGAGGTGGAGGTTGCAGTTAAGCCACTGTTGTGCCACTGCACTTCATCTGGGGCAACAGAGCCAGACCTGGTCTCAAAAAAATGAAAAGTAAAATTTAAAAAAAGATACTGTAACTTTAAAAAAAAGTGAGGAAGGAGGTTCAGGGAAGCATACCAGGAAATTATATTTTGTTTTATTTTGTTATAAAACAAAAAGAACACGAGAGAGATGGTACAAGTCAGAGAACTAAATAGTTATTAAATACAAAAGTGCACCCAGAAGTTGGTTTGTTTAAAAAGTACACCAGAGTCAGCTTGCAAGTGGAATGACCTTCCTTCTGGACACTTCAAAAGGGTGGCTTTTCTGTGAAATTAACTCAGTAAAGACTGACGTGGCTTTCCCCAAGGGGACTGTCTTCACCTCCAGAAAATCATCAAATTATCCCCAGCTTGTGAGAAGCCTCCAATATTATCACCTCTGCTGTGTCCCTAACACGAGAAACCAAAGGCCCTTCTGGTCGCTGGGCAGCCACTCACAGGCACACAATCTGCTAACAGCATGTGAAGGCTTGAACCTCATGTCCTGAAGGATAAGTGATAGGGAATTTTGTTACAAGAGTCCAGAGGAACACACTACAGCCATTTAAGTCTTATGTAATTCTTCACTTACTGATGTGGAAAAATATCCAGGGCTTTAAGTCAAAAACATAGTGTTAGACCATGCACAATGACTATTCACGTAAAACCGTGTTTGTGTGCGTAAGCGAGGCAGCAAGTGAGGTGGGTGCAGGGAAGAGAGAAGGGAATGCACCCAAGCGAGGCTCAGCCTGGAAAGCATGTTCACCGGGATTTCAGTAACACTTGGCAGGGGACTACAGAATTTGAGGACCCTTTGATACCTAAATTATTTTTCATATATTCATATTATCCAAATGTTTATAATGAGCATGTAAAATTGTATAACCAGAAAAAACTATAGAGCTGTTCTGGGGGGTACTTCCAGGGTGTTAGAGAAAGAGGTTTTTTTCAAAGCCTGAATGTTTACCGTAAAAAACTCATCAGTCATGACACGAGGCCATCCGTTTCTCCAAACGTGTCTTACTTTTCAACTTTGAAGAAAACTTAAGACCCAAACAATATATATAAGAGCATCTTTACCAATTTTAAAATGTTGTAAAACACAGCAAATAACTTAAATTTCCTCTGTCCAACTTTTTACACTCCTTCTGTAACTGCACATACACGTACATAATGCCTTGGAATGACCTAGTTATCTGGAGGAGCTTTGCCGTCTTTGTGTTTCTCTAGACATCATTCACTGAAAAGCATAAAAAAAAATAGAACTAGGCAGGAAGAAACTTCTCCGTCCAGCCATTCAGCAGCTAGCACTGGGTAGGAATGAGCAAATGTTTGACACTTTTGAATGCAAAGAAGTGATGAAATTTCCAGTCACAGTGAGACCCATTCCCAAGACCTGGGCGCCTTAGTCCATGTGAGTCAACCTTTCCTTGTTCTGCTTAAACCTGACACTGACTATGAACTGACAGAACAGAAACGTCTTCATAGCACACTATGAAAGTGCTAAAGAGATGGTTGATTCTCAGAAATGATGTCTCTGGAAGAATACATGATTCTCCTCCTGTATGTAGCTAACCTTCTAATACTGCCATATTTTGAAACGCCACAGCCACCTTTCTGAATAAGACATAAGGTTCAGTTGGCAACACTGGCTCATAGAAACACATCTTTGCAATTAATACTGAGCCAAAGATCAAGATTCCCTCAGGTCCTTCCATTGAGAAAAAACCAACGTAAAGCACAACTGGGGTCCTAATTTAGGTAGATATCTGAAATGGAGCCAATCTGCAGTGCCTGCTGCCTTTTGCAGCCATTCCTATAAAATTGTTGTTGTACTGACGCATCAACATTTTTCTGGTCTCATTCATTTCCAGACACTGACAGATCTCCATTTTTTGTCAGCGTCAGGGGCACTTTTTAATGTGCCTGCTCTCTGCCTGTCAATAGAGTTGGGGATAACAGCAAGCCTGTCTCCATACTGTTACAAGCTCAGGCCACTGTATGGGCTCATTACATGGCCCACTGTGCTCTAGCTTTCCTGTCCCACTGTCCACAAAGTGTTTCCATCCTGTCTTCTCATCACCACTTGCTGCTGCAGTAAGGAGGGACACAGGCTGTCTGTCCCCATCTTCCTCAATGCCTATCCTTGCCACAGCTTCCACAGCCACTCATTCCTTTTCTCTGGCACCACTTCTTTCTCTTCCCTCTTCCCTTGTCTGTCTCCCGTCACTGGAGACACTGGTCAGTTTTTGGGCAAAAGATCTGACCTTTTATAAAATAAGCCAAAGAAAGCTATGTTACAAAGAAAGCTTGTGGTCAGAAAACCAATCTCTGGTAGGCTAACCAAGTAAGTGTAGTCTCTCTGGGGGAACCACATTGATTCCTTTAGACCTAAAGGTCAGCTGAGATCACTCCTCTGCTCTTAGCCCCAGTGGAGGGTGCCCCATCTTATCTTACTTAGAGTAACATCCCAAGTCCTTACTGGAATTCCAAAGTCCCATGCCATCTTACCCTTATCTCCCCTCTCCCAACCCTGCTCCACCCCTCCACCCCTATTGACTTCCATGAGATTTCCAGTCTATTTATGACTCAGAGCCTGGTACTTACTGTTCCCTCTGCTTAGAACACTATTCCCCAAAAATAATGACAAAGCTGCTCCCTTGCTTAACCCAGGTATCAGTCTAAACCCCTCTTCAGAGACGACTTCCCTGACCCGAATATCTAAATAAGCACACATGTACCCTTATTAAGCTTAATTTTTCTATCATCATTACCTGAAATTGTATTATACATTTGTTATTTGTTTTTTGTTGTTGTTCTTGTTTTTTAGAGATGGGGTCTCACTACGTTGGCCAGATTGGCCTTAAATTCCTGGCCTCAAGCAATCCACCTGCCTCAGCCTCATTAAGTGCTAGGATTACAGGCAGGAGCCACTGTGACCAGCCTGTTATTTGTTAATTGTCCATCTACCCTAATAGAATGAAAGTCCCATGAGTGCTAGGGCTTCATCTGAAAATAGCAGGCACTCAGTCAGTATATGTGGAATAACTTAAAAAAAAAAAACAGTGGAAATAGTGTAAGCTATGTAGACTTAAAGAGTGGTCAATCCCATTTGTTAAAAGGGTGACCCTTTATTCCCATCAAACTAGAAAAAGAATCCTCTCACTTGAGCCTGGGAGATCAAGGCTGCAGTGAACTGTCATCACACCACTGCACTCCAGCCTGAGTGACAGAGTGAGACCCATATCTCAAAAATATTTTTTAATTAAAAATTATAAAAATAATCTTCAAATATAACTCCTATAATCTGAAATAGAATTTACAGAATGCCATCTAAGGTTTGCTCAATGATTTATGATTATTAGCACAAAAGTCAATGAACTTCATGTGATACAAATGGGCATGGGCAGAGCTATAGGCAGTTTTGTTTTGGGAGGGAATGTGCCAGAATGCCTTTCCTCTACTTTCTTAGAAATACAGGAGCCAGAATGAGAGTCCACATCTAGGAACAGGACAAGTAATCCAGGCTGGCCAATCACAGTTTCCCCATCTCCCTCACCCAGTGATTGGTACAAAATGAGTACAGGCCCTAGGGGACTGGCCATACTCTTCTCAAGGGTCACTAGCTGCCAGGACATGTCAGGCTGGCAATGCTAGGGACCATCACACCTGTACCTGGCAGAGTTAGCCTGAAAATGAAGCAGAAGCACAGAAAACAAAAACATAGAATCAAGGGTAGAGACTATTTGCCACCAAGTGGGGAAAAGAGAGAGTGGATATGAGACTGGGTAAGTACGCTGACCACATCCCTGTAGACAGCCATCTCTAATGCCAAATGTTCCCTTAGACTGTTTAGTGACATATATCATTAAATCCCTTTTTGCTGTTAGTTCAAGATGGGTTTCTGCCACTTGCAACCTAGAGTCCTAAGTGGTACAAATGTACTCAACATATATTACCCTTCTGGTGCAGCATAATAATTAAGAAAAGAAAAAAAAAGCCTAGTCTGGTTAAACCTATACATACAGGTGTCTGTCAAGAGTTGGGGAGAGGAGGGAATATGGAATGAATATTTAATGGTTAGTTTTCTAGAGGTGATGAAAATATTTTGGAAGAGGACAGAGGTAGCAGTTGCACAATGCTGCTAATGTACTAAGCACCACTGAACTGTTTACTTTTAAACGATTTTTTGTTTTGTTTTTCTTGAGACAGGGTCTCACTCTGTCACCCAGGCTGGAGCCCAGTGGCTCAGTCTCAGCTCACTGCATCCTCTACCTCCTGAGTTCAAGGTTTTTGGGTTTATTGTTTTTGGTTTTTGTTGTTGTTGTTGTTGTTTTGAGGCGGAGTCTCGCTCTGTTGCCCAGACTGGAGTGCAGTGGCACAATCTCAGCTCACCGCAACCTCTGTGTCCTGGGTTCAAGTGATTCTCCTGCTTCAGCCTCCCAAGTAACTGGGATTACAGGCACCCACCACCATGCCTGGCTCATTTTTGTATTTTCAGTAGAGACAGGGTTTCACCATGTTGGTCAGGCTGGTCTCAAACTCCTGACCTCAGGTAATCCACCCACCTCACCCTCCCAAAGTGCTGGGATTAGAGGCGTGAGCCACCGTGCCCAGCCTATAATGATTAGTTTTATGTTACGTGAATTTTACCTCAATTAAAAAAAAATTTAACATTCAAACAATGCCGGAAAGCACTTCTTGATGGTAAAATAGGCTTTAAATATATCTATTATAATTTCCTAAAAGAAGAAATTGGGTCAAATGGGATATACGTTTTAAAGATCATTGATCTGTATTAACAAATGACTTTTCAGAAACATTGTTCCAAGTTAAAGTCAAATCAAAAGTGGAGAGAGCTCACACAGTATATTATCATCAGAGAAAAAAGACAACAGCAAATTTGCTAATATAATGGATAAATGTATTTAAATCTCTAAGTTTACAGATTACTAGTGAGGAGTAAACACTGAAGACATTCTTATGGGTCTTGGCATTCGTCCATTTACAAATTACAGATACATATATTGTGAACATTTATTTATTACAATTTTTCTTGTTAATTACACATAGTTTTTATGTATTGTGTATGTAACTATTTCTCCTCAAATAAATTTCAAACATTTTTCCAGTTCATTATTTACTTTTTACTTAAGTTAAAGATGATGTGTCTGTTTCTATATTTATTTATTTTAGGAGCAGGAAACAAGAAATGGAATAATTCTTTCCAAAATAAATATTTGCAATATGACACACACAGACAAACACACAGACACATGCTGAGGAAGACTACAGGATATTTTACTTCCACTCCAGGAGTTTGATATAAGCTATACCACAGCAAGCCTCTCTGGCCAAACACATCCTCATCTCATTAGATACTATAGAGTCCATGGAATAGAGAGTCTGCACTTCTACATCAGGAATATGACTACACAGAAATAAAACATGGTAATCCCTAACACAAGTTGTAAAGAAGCAACATATGTCTTCAGTTCCCCTCTCCTCCATGCAGTTTTGAAATTAAAGACTTAAACATAAGACCTAACACCATAAAAACCCTAGAAGAAAACCTAGGCAAAACCATTCAGGACATAGGCATAGGCAAGGACTTCATGACTAAAACACCAAAAGCATTGGCAACAAAAGCCAAAATAGACAAATGGGACCTAATTAAACTCCAGAGCTTCTATACAGCAAAAGAAACAATCATTAGAGTAAACTGGCAACTAACAGAATGGGAAAAAATTTTTGCAATCTACCCATCTGACAAAGGGCTAATATCCAGAATATATGAAGAACTAAAACAAATTTACAAGAAAAAAAAAACAAACAAACCCATCCAAAAGTGGGCAAAGGATATGAACACTTTTCGAAAGAAGACATACATGAGGCCAAGAAACATATGAAAAAAATGCTCATCATCACTGATTATTAGAGAAATGCAAATCAAAACCACATTAAGATACCACCTCATGCCAGTGAGAATGGCGATGACTAAAAAATCTGGAGACAACAGATGGTGGAGAGGATGTGGAGAAATAGGAACACTTTTACACTGTTGGTGGGAGTGTACATTAGTTCAACCATTGTAGAAGACAGTGTGGTGCTTTCTCAAGGACCTAGAAACAGAAATTCCGTTTGACCCAGCAATCCCATTACTGGGTATATACCCAAAGGATTATAAATTGTTCTATTATAAAGACACATGCACATGCATGTTCATAGCGGAACTGTTTACAACAGCAAAGACTTGGAACCAACACAAATGCCCATCAACAATAGACTGGACAAGGAAAATGTGGCACATATACATCATGGAATACTATGCAGCCATAAAAAATGATGAGTTTGTGTCCTTTGTAGGGACATGGATGAATCTGGAAACCATTATTCTCAGCAAACTGACACAAGAACAGAAAATCAAACACCGCACGTTCTCACTCATAGGCAGGGGTTGAACAATGAGAACACATGGACACAGGGAGGGGAGCATCACACACTGGAGTCTGTTGGGGGGGTGCCAAGGGAGGGACAGTTGGGGGTGGGGAGGTTGGGGAGGGATAACATGGGGAGAAATCTCAGATGTAGGTGACAGGGGGATGGAGGCAGCAAACCACATTGCCATGTGTGTACCTATGCAGCAATCCTGCATGATCTGCACATGTACTCCAGAACCTAAAGTATAATTAAAAAAAAAAAAAAAATACTATCAAGGATTTCACTTAAATTTTTTTTCCAAATAACCCCACTTAAAAAATGGGCAAAGACATGAACAGATACGTCACAAAAGAAACATTAAAAAATGGTCATCAAATTACACTGCCATGTGTGTTCCTATGCAACAATTTTGCATGTTCTTCACATGTACCCCAAAACCTAAAATGCAATAAAATAAATAAAGGGGGAAAAAAATGGTCATCATTACTAATCATCAAAGAAATGCAAATCAAAACCACAAGGCGATACCAACTCATACTAGTTCAGAATCGTGATTAATGAAAAGTAAAAAAATGACAGATGCTGGCGAGTCTGTGGAGAAAAAGGAACACTTATACACTGTTGATGGGAATGTAAATTAGCTCAGCCACTGTGGAAAGCAGTTTTGAGTTTCTCAAATAACTTAAAACAGAGCTACTATTTGACCCAGCAATCCCATTACTGAGTATATACCCAAAGGAAAAATAAATGATTCTCCCAAAAAAACACATGCACTCATATGTTCATTGCCATGCTATTCACAATAGAAAAACATTAAATCAACCTAAGTGCCCATTAGTGGTGGATTAAATAAAGAAAATGTGGTACCTATACAACACCATGGAATACTACACAGCCACAAAAAAAGAAAGAAATCATGTCTTCTATAGCAACATGAACGCAGCTGGAAGCCATAAACCTAAGCAAATTAATGTGGGAACTGAAAACCAAATACCACATATTCTCGCTTGTGGGAGCTAAACACTGAGCACATGGGGAAATAAACATGGCAATAAGAGACACTGTATACTACCTAGAGTGGGGACAGAGGGAGTGGGGTATGAGTTGAAAAACTACCTATTGTGTACTATGCGGATGATGAGATCCATACCCCAAACCTCAGCATCACACAACATACCCACGTAACAAATCTGCATATGCACCCCCACACCTAAAATGAAAGTTGAAACGTAAAAAAAAATAAATTAAAAAAAAAAATTTCCTCCCTAGCTTTAACAGGTCCTTTGATGGGGGCTGGGGTGAGGAATGTGACTTAGTCTTGGTTTTTATAAATTTAAAACTTTACAATAATGTCGCTTCAATTTTGTTCCCATGAAAGAATATCTGGAGAATTTGCCTAAGCCTGCCCTCGCCAACAGCCCTCCAGTATTGCTGCCCCTCTTTCCCCCAACCTCCATGAAGGTTTAAGAACACCAACCTCTTCTCCCTTTGGTCCACAGAATTTCCTTTCTTACACCTATTCCCCTTGGAACCCAAGGAATTAGTCTGATAATGAATGCGTACACACAAAGGAGGTTAGAGAATTCATTTGGGAGAAACCGCCACTCCTAATTCATGATCTTGAATCATTAATTTAATGTTGGGAACTTCTGACTGACTGATGAAAACAATCTTTGGCGCAGGAAGGCTTTCAGGAATTGTTTAAGCCATGGTGGGCCAGC
Organism: Cebus imitator; assembly: GCF_001604975.1. Taxonomy (NCBI): domain Eukaryota; kingdom Metazoa; phylum Chordata; class Mammalia; order Primates; family Cebidae; genus Cebus; species Cebus imitator. Next base: position 4,608,440 of record NW_016107449.1, on the reverse strand, counting down.
TCTACTATCCAGGAAATGTAATCTAACTATATTAAGAAATCACATTTTTGGTTGTTGTGGGGTTTTTTTTTTTTTAAGTTACTTATTCTAAACTAAGATTGCAAGCTCTGGTATGCCTAGTGCTATGCACAAAGTCTGGCATATAGTTGGTGCTGGATATATAACTGCTAAATGAATAAAGGAACTCGAGCCAGCTCCCTGGTTCAAATCCTGACTCTTCTACTCACTGGATGTGTAACCTTGAACAAGGTTCTTAACGTGTCTGTATCTCATCTGTAAAACAGGGATAATTATATCCTCTATCTCATTTGGGAAGATTAAATGCATTAACAAATGTAGAAATATTTATGGCACTGTTTAGCACATAAAAAGTACTAAATAAATGTTAATTACTGTTATTCCAAATAAGGGAGTATGTTACCAAGGGAAATCAAGATGAAAAAGAAGCTGCTCAGGTTCTCTATGTACTTACCATTTAGTGGGAAAGAACACAAATAAGGCATGAACACAATAAGCATAGCGTCGGCTGGGTGCAGTGGCTCACGCCTGTAATCCCAGCACTTTGGGAGGCCAAAGCAGGCGGATCATGAGGTCAGGAGTTCGAGAACAGCCTGGCCAACACGGTAAAACCCCATTCTACTACGAATACAAAAAAAATTAGCTGGGCGTGGTGGTGCGTGCCTGTAATCCCAGCTACTGGGAAAGCTGAAGCAGAAGAATTGCTTGGGGTGGTAGGGGGTTGGAGGTGGAGTGGGAGGTGGAGGTTGCAGTGAGTGGAGATTGCACCACTGCACTCCAGCCTGGGTGACAGAGCACGACTCTGTCTCTAAATAAATAAATATATATATAAGCATGGTGCAAAGCCGAAGGCCATTAATGCAAAACAAAAGGTACAAAGTGCTGTGGGAATTCTGAGAAGAGATATGTTCAGGGCAAAAGGATGAAGAGCCCACATGGAAGATATAAAGTGCTGCTGCTATCTTCTGGGAAAGCTGTAGATGGCAGGATGAACACCACCTTCCAGGGAAAGGGATGGTAGATTAGTTTAGGTTCTCTGAGAAGTAGAGGCCAAGACAGGATTAGACATGCAGGAGATTTATTGGGGAAATGCCCATAAAGGATAAACGGGAAGGAGCTGGTGAAGACAGGGAGAGGATTCAGACCACAATGCAGGTCTGACCCCTGAGAAGGAGGAGCGGTATGAAGGAAAGCTGACTAGGAAGAGTGTCAGATTTCGACATAGTCTGAGAAGATCTTAGGCTAACCGGAAGTCTTCAAGCCAAAGTGGCCCTTCAGAGGCATCTGAAGTGTCCAGGAACAGGCAGCATTAATGCTCCTGTAGTGCTTAGTAATGCAGTAAGAGCTTCCCAAGGGAAGCTCAGCTTTGGCTCAAAATTGGTAGATCCAGGGAGCAGTAGCTGGAGCCATCAGTCAATCATGCTCCCCATAGCAGGAGAAACAGCACTTCTTATGGCTCTCATAGTCAGGCACAAGCAATGTCGCTAGTACCATGCTTGTACTTTCTGGCATGGTTGAGGGTCAATGAATATGTGTCATCACTTGAAATCAAACATAATATCCACAGGCTCCTGAACTTCACCAAATGGGATTTTTTAAACCTAACCATAATTGTAATATCAAAATTTGATTACTAATTTGGACAGGCATGGTGCCTCATGCCCATAATCCCAACACTTTGGCAGGCCAAGGCGTACTAATCACTGGAGGTGAGGATTTCAAGACCATCCTGGCCAACATGGCAAAACCTTGTCTCTACTAAAAATTAGCTGGGCGTGGTGGCACAAACCTGTGATCCCAGCCACTCAGGTGGCTGAGGCATGAGAATTGCTTGAACCCGGGAGGCAGAGGTTGCAATGAACTGAGATTGCACCACAGTACTCCAGTCTGCATGACAAAGCGAGACAATAGTTGTGGTTTCAGTTTATAAAACAATACAAAAGACATAAAATGATTAAAAAACATCACTTTTCTGAAAACTAAGGCTAAAACCCTGAATTGAGGATTCAAAATGAACTCAGAAACAAATCTACTAAGAATCTATATGGTAAATCCTTTAAGTGATGTAATTTCTCTAAACTTCCTATTTTAACTTGATCAAATTCTCAATTGCTAGATTTCGCTAGTGGATTCTGGATCCTCTCACCTGAAAATGTTATTTGTACTGACACATCTAAGAGGCTTTAACTATGTAAAGATAACCTGTATTGGAGACTACCTAAAATACATTTACAAATAGATATTTAATAAATTCCTTTTATAATTAACACAAACTGGCTGCTTAAGGTAGCAATTTGGTTAAATGAGGATATGAGAAGACATTTTCCAAAAGTGTAAACCGCTACATGAATATGAGATATCAACAGAGTTACATCTTACATGGGGTTAAGTCACTCACAAGAAAGGCAAGAGTAGAAAAAAATACAGTGATCCTTTAACTCTGGAGTCATACCCAGCAGGGGGATTCTCTCACAATGAAAGGCATAAAGGAAAGAAGACTATGGAGGGCATGGCAGGTTCCTATGTCTCACCTTAGGTCCACTCTGGGACACACAGTCACTGAGTGGAAGGGCACACAACGTCTGTAATACTTAAACTGTCCTCATTCTACATAGACTTTCCTCCTTCTTGGTTAAGTATTTAACATAAGAGTTAAATACATTTTTGAGTCACTCCTTAAGGAAAAAAAAAAGTCTTTCAGATAACAGATGTCCTTTTTTTAGGAGATTATGTGGCACAGAAGAGGGAGCAAGACACATTCAAGTTCCTATCACCACACGAGTGAGAAAACTGGCTCAGCAAATGACTTCACCTCTTACCTTCACAAAGGGGACAGAAGCTATGGTGTAAGAACTCCCTCCATGTCCCCGTCATCCAGCACCCCACTCCTGCGTCCTTCAAGTGGCCTTAGAGGAAGAGGTGTCTGTCTTGTTAAGCCTGATCCCCCACCCCAGGCTCTCAATCCCACTGCAGATCACACTGTTCTGCATTATTATCCAGCACTTCTTCAATTTCACTGTTTATTAGCTACTTCTCCTATATAAACTCAAATTCCCCCAATTCTAAAAACAATATAAAAATCAAATCTCCATACACACAAACACCTCCATCTTAGGTGCTCTTCCAGCTGCAAGACCCAGAAATACGACTCAAACTAATTAACATGTTACCAGTTCCTGCAATTGGGCCGCTCAGGATGGAGCTGGCAAAGACATGGCCAAACTCCTTGGCTCACACCAGGACTCATGGGCTTCCTCTCACCCTCCACCTCTCTGCTGTCATTCCCTCTGAGTGTGGGATTCAATTTAAGGCACGTGCTCCCCACTTGGTGGGAAAAACTAATGCCAGCAGCCCAGACTATATCTTCAGGGCTTGAATTCCAAAGGAAGGGAACTCTCTTTCTCCCAGCATCCATGTTTCAAATCTCAGAGGAGAATGGAATTCTCAGACACTTCACCATGAGAAGAGACAGGATTTGGCTCCTCTTCTGCTTAAATCTCTTCACTGGAGTCCCAACATCTACCTACACCACAGGATAAAAGCCACTGTTCACTTAACTCCATGGAACCACACACCACTACCTTTGCATAAGCTCCTCTCTCTATCCTCATCCCCAATTTGTCCACCAGGTAAAATCCTTTATCCATTATTCAAAACCTACCTCAGACCTACCCTCCTTAAAGAAGCACTGGCTGGTGTCTCCAGGGGGCCTTGCTGCCTTTCCACCTCTGCACCTGTGTCCACCTCTATGGTTCCACCACACTCCTCTGTGCCACTCAAAACCCTCGTGGTAAATTTCATTGTTTACATGGCTATTTCTCCTACCAAATCTTAAATCCTGGGCTTGCGCCTTTTTAACCTCTAAACACAGACTTACTTATATCAGACATGCACAAAAACACATACGCACTCACACACTCTTTAAAACAATGTTTGTGACTTGATTTTTGTTGTTGAGACAGGGTCTTGCTCTGTCACCTAAGCTGGAGTGCACTGGCACGATCAAGGTTCACTGTAGCCTTGACCTCCTGGGCCCAATGATCCTCCAGCCTCAGCCCGAGGAGCTGTGACCACAGGCACATGCAATCATACTCAGCTAATTTCTTCATTTTTTTGTAGAGAAGGGGGTCTCACTATATTGCCCAGGCTGGTACTGAACTTCTGGGCTGATCCTCCCACTTAACTCTTGCAAAGTGCTGGGATTACAGGCATGAATGACTGTACCCAGTTTGATTTTTTTTTTTTAATTCAAGGAAAGACAGTTGTTTAATATATTATATTAGTTATTCTTAATTTCAAAGAGCAGTAATTTATATGCCTTCTTTTAAAAAAATTTAAAATTCAAATTGAAACAATTTGCTATTTTTAAAGTCAAATTTTTTTTTTTTCTTTTTTGAGCTAGAGTCTTACTCTGTCCTCCAGGTTGGAGTGCAGTGACACTATCTCTGCTCATTGCAACCTCTGCCTCCTGAGTTCAAGCAATTCTCCTGCCTCAGCCTCCTGAGTAGCCGGGATAACAGGCACTCACAACCACGCCAGGCTTTTTGTATTTTTAGTAGAAACAAGGTTTCACCATGTTGGTCAGGCTGGTCTTGAACTCCTGACATAGTGATTCACCTGCCTCAGCCTCCAAAAGTGCGGGGATTATAGATGTGAGCCACCGTGCCCAGTCAAGTTCTTGTTTTCTAAATAAAAAATTCTCTATAGTTTTATCTTGATACTCAGTTTGGTAACCAAAGATCAGTACTCTAAACACCTGGTAAAAGTATTATGCCTATCCACAAATAAAGTACTTACAAAATAAAAATCCAAATTCTAAAAGTTTACAGCAAAATATTCTAGACCTACCAATTATCTCCCTTCTCAGAGTATCTTCAACAAGACATCTGAGCTCAGACATTTATGCTATGTTCACTTCTCTCACATCAGAAGTCTAGACAAGCTCAAGCCTTACAGGGAGAGATGGTGTATTTGCACTGCATATATGTGTCCAAAGTTCCTTTTACATTCCAGAGGTTATAAATGTAATTGATTAAAAAATAGCAAAGAAAGCATTACAACAAAATCACTTCATACCAAACTAGGTCAACTCAGAGAGACCATACTAAGGCTGCCTGAAGAGTCTGAAATTACACCTCCCAGCTTTGTTCTAGCTGTAGAATGTCCACGTGGCATTAATGTCCACGCAAATATTTATCACCTAGTAGGCCTGCCAAGGTTACAGAGAGGACAATGAACACTAAAACACGGAGGAGACTGTTCATCTTCTGCCCATGCTCAAATCAAATATGATAATCCAAAGTCTCCCTAGAAGAATGTAGAAAAATGGACCAGAAAGAGAGAAGCAAGCATCACAACAACATTTTTGGGAGGCATGCAAAAACTGCTGGGGTTTTGTTTCTATGTTATCACTCATGCTGGTGGATAAATATAATTTCCGATACGTAGATTTTCTTTTGAATCAGATAACTAACAAAAGCATAATATGGCCTTCATAATAATTTTGAGTCTCAGCTTTCCCACTTGCTGGTAGACAAGGAGCTATCCTCACTGAGCTTTAGTTTCCTCAGCTGGGGATAGGAACACTTCCTCTGACACAGTTGCAAAAAGATTCAATGAGGTCATGATGATACTAACCAATAAAACTAAACATATGATAGCATTCTATCATTTCATTAAGGTCCAGATCCCATGTCCCACACCCCCACAGACATGCCACTTGGATCTTGCCTTTTCTTAAACTCAGCATGTAGAACACCAAACTCATCTTCCCCATCCCAGGCCAGGATCCCTTCCCAACAGTTCTCACTCTGTACATGACACTCCTATTTATCCCACCAATTATCAAATGATAAAAAGGTGTTTATTGCTAGTCAGACCACAGTGAAAATGGTAGCCTCAATCCCTGCTGCTGACAGGGTCAATACAGCAACACTTAGGAAAGCATTGTGAATCGAGTCATCAGATGTTCAAACCCAGCAATCTTACTTCAATAAAATCTATTCTAAGGAAATATGGAAAAAGCTGCTTCCCAAGATGTTTACTGCAGTATTATTTCTATTAGGAAAAGGGAAGGAAGGAAAAAAAGGAAAGAAAGGAGGAGAGAAAAGAAAACAATTTCACAATTTTACAATCCAGGAAATGGTAGGCTAAATTATGGGACATGGTCTCAACAAATGTTTGTACTTAAAAATGTGAGGAACAAAACATGAAAAATGCTATGATAAAAGACAACATTTAAAACTGCAAGTCAATTTGTTCCTACTTGGAGCAACAGATGCACAAAAGGAACTATACCACAATGTTATGTTTTGCTCTGTTTGTATACATATCATTTGTGAGAGACTTTTCTCCCCTCTGGTCCAAACCCAGGTTGCTTGATTTGACCTGAGTCTGGCTTGTGATCCCCCAGCCAGCCTCAGCTTCTGCTTTTCAGGCTGCTGTTCCACCCCTTCCCTAGGACCCTCCCCTACCCCTGACCTATGCAGGACACTGTGGACATCCTCTGGGCAAGGCTCCTCAGTGCCCAACACCACACCTCACTACTGCCCCACTGCACACAGTGAAAATCAGGCTGGTTTCCTCACCCTCCTGTATTACTGCCACGTTACTTCCACCACCAGTTCTTCCACCTTCCCTTGGCTGGAACTGGCCTTCCCCTCTACTTTCCCACATTCTAACCTTGCTCTGTCCAGTGTGCAGCCACTAGTGACATGGTTAATCAGCGCTTGAAACATGGCTAGTGTGAATGGGTATGTGCTGTAAGTATATAATATACACTGAATTTCAAAAACTTCGTATAAAAAAAAGATCTAAAAAATGCTGACAGCATTTTATATTGTTTACCTGCAGATACAATATATATTAGATACATGGAATTAAATAAAATGCACTACTAAAGTTAATTTCACCTGATTCTTTTTACTTTTTAACATGTCACTAAAAAAGATTAAAATTGCACATGTGGTTCACATTATATTTCTATTGGACAGAACTAATCTAACCATTCTTTGGAGCCCAGCATAAGTAAAATCTTGATTTGATTTCACTGTGTCCCCAGCCAGATCTCACCTGGAATTGTAATAATCCCCATATGTCAAGGGCGGGACCGGGTAGAGATAACTGAATCATGAGGGTGGCTTCCCCCATACTGTTCTCATGGTAGGTAGTGAGTAAGTCTCACCAGATTTGATGGTTTTATAAATGGGAGTTCTCCTGCACAAGCTCTCTTGCCTGCCACCATGTAAGACACGACTTTGCTTCTCATCCGTCTTCTGCCATGATTGTGAGCCCTCCCAAGGCATGTGGAACTGTGAGTCAATTAAACCTTTTTCCTTTATAAATTACCCAGCCTTGGGCATGTCTTTATTAGTACCATGAGAACAGACTACTACAAACCTCCTTAAAGATGCCCTTATTTTTGTGACACTCCTAATGATCTCTTTTGTTCTTTGGAATCCTATAATGGAGTCTACACCTGACCATCTAATTATATAACACACCATACATTTACTATTATTTTGTATCTTCCTTACTATATCCATGCCATTTCTATATCCTAATTTGGGACTCACAGTAAGCACTCAACTTTTAATTAGACCCGGAATCTGGCCAGGCATGGTGACTCATGCTGTAAGCCCAGCATGAGGCTTTGGGAGGCTGAAGTGGGAGGATCACCTGAGTCTGGGGGTTCAAGACCAGCCTCAGCAACATGGCAAAACCCCATCTCTACAAAACATACAAAAATCTGGCCGGGCATGGTGGCTCACACCTGTAATCCCAGCACTTTGGGAAGCAAACAAAGGTGGGCAGATCACCTGAAGCCAGGAGTTTAAGACCAGCCTGGCCAACATGGTGAAACCCCATCTCTACTAAAAGCACAAAAATTAGCCAGGCATGGTGTACACACCTGTATTCCCAGCTGCTCAGGAGGCTGAGGCATAAGAATCGCTTGCACCTAGGAGGCAGAGATTGCAGTGAGCCAAGATCGCACACTATACTCCAGCTAGAGTGACAGAGTGAGACTCCAACTGAAAAAAAAAAAAA
>NW_016107449.1:4591285-4600364 GCF_001604975.1 Cebus imitator | reverse complement strand
AAAAAAAAAAAAAAATTAGCCCTGGTGGCATGCGCCTGTAATCCCAGCTACTCAAGAGTCTGAGGCAGAAAAATCACTTGAACCCGAGAGTTGGAGGTTGCAGTGAGCCGAGATCGAGCCACCTGCACTCCAGCCTGGGCGACAGCGCTAGACTCCATCTAGGGGGGGGAAAAAAAAAAGAAGAAAACCCAAAAAAAAAATTAGCCTAGTGTGGTGGTGCATGCCTGTGGTCCCAGCTACTCTGGGGGCTAAGGTGGGAGGATCACTTGAGCCAAGGAGGTCAAGGCTGCAGCAAGCCAAGATCAAGCTACCTGCACTCCAGCCTGGACAACAGAGCAAGACCCTTTCAAAGACATGGAATCTTTGCTGGAGCAATATGGTAAAACACAGGGTTTTTGGTTTTTGTTTTGTCAACAGTGTAGGGAGAACTGGAAGTCACAGAACTCAACAGCTCTTTGTTTTTCCACTAACATAACAGAAGTAAATCGTTAGCTACACGGCTGTGCCTCAGTTTACCCCTGTGTAAAATAAAGTTAATCCTATCAGACCAGTCTAAATATATAGCCAGGCCAAAGTATTGACGTCCAAATTGGAGTTATTACCATGACACTAAGAAATATTCTACTTCCACAGTTAATTTTATATTTCTTAGCCAATCATTTTAAATACAGACTACTTTTTAGGAAAAGGGAACACATTCACCACTATTATAAAAAAAGAAAAAAAGAAGGAAAGAAAAGAGAAAAATTACCTTTCAAAATACTTGTCCTATCCTATTACTGAACTGTTAAAGGCCCACTTCAAGCTGAAGTCATTAATACATCACACTCACAATAATCCTTTAAAAGGCAGATCTCACCATGCCCATTTACAGAGCAAGGAAACTAAGGTTCAAAGACAGGCTACGTAACTAGCACAAGTCATGCAGCTGCAGGTGGCCGGGACAGACTGCAAATACCCAAGTCAGTGGCATAATCTTCGTATACTTTAAAAAAATCTTTATTATTACTTGAAGATAAAATATCTAAAAAGCAAAAGTGTTACATAAATACACATAAAAATACAATAGTAATTACTATTCATTTCCTTCAAATACTTTCCTTGATCTTGGCTTCATTCCTATCTTTCAGTTCAAAAGGCCTTTGTTTTCTAAGTAGACTTTTATTTCGAGTAGCAACCAAATTGGATATGTGATTCGGTAGGAACTAGTACATTAATGTACTATACTTTTAAGTCTTTAAATCACAGTAGTAAGTGAAAGTTTACATTAAATATTATGACTAGAACTCCTCAGACACATTTTTACAAAAATCTAGTGGCTGCAAAGATCACAGTAATAAACAAAGCAAACTGGGCCACTCCATAAATAAGTATATCAACAAAAAACATACACCTAAGGAAATATCAAAGAATCTCTCCATGTTACAAAAATGAGGTCATGATGAGTTCAGTGAAATTGTAAAAGAAAGTTCCCTAAAATAAGACCTACACCTTAGAGTGAAACTACAATTATACAAACTTGAAAAGAATCAACTTTCTCAGAATGGGAACAACGTACTGTAGGCTAAGAAATAACCTGTTCTGGGTTTACTTGATTCTCCTTTTATAAAATGTAGCCAACTTAATCTTGCAGACTTCAACAAACAAAAGTTTAAATGCTAAAGCACAGAAAAAGTCTAACAATATCAAATGCTGTAAAACACAGCTCAACTCTCCTTTATCAAAAACATCCCTGCAGTAGGTATTAATCAGTCACTAGCAGGAACTCCGCACAATGCAACCCGTGTGTTGTGCAACCTGTGTGCGCATGGTACTTTACTACAGGAAGTAGAAGGAAGTTCAGTTTACCAAGAACACCACACTTCACTCTCAAAAGTCTTGAAAACGAATCCCTGTCACAGTAACTAATTTACATTTCATTTCAAACTGAACAAGTCAGTGTAACCTCAAGGAATGTGAGATTGTGAACAACTTCACTTGGCAAAATCAGGTGTGGTATGGTTTGGCTTGGGTTCTTTTCCCCCTCAGAGGTAGAATATAAATAGAAATAATTAGCAACTTCTAATCTCATGAACAAGAGCTTTATTTAAAATCCTCACATGGTAATCATTTTATGCCATTAAGTGACAGACACATTAGCACAAGATGACTTTTGTGAATTTTAGGACCAAAAGATACCTAGAAGAAACATAAGGTGTTCTTTCCTTCGCCACCAAATACACAGGCAAGTCTGTCTGTAGACAGCAAGAGTGCTACAGGCAAACAGGGGGTCTGTCTACAGACAAACAGGGGGTCTGTCTGTAGACAGCAAGAGTGCTTTAATCCTAAACCTAAGTTAAGATTTAGCAGGTAAAAAATACAGAAAACAAAACACAGCCTAGGCAACCAGCTACAGATCACATGCAGCAGGTGACAGGAAGCCTTGTGGACACTTCACACCCACAGGGGTGAGCGCCATCACAGGTCAACTCCAAGCCCACCTGAGCTCCTCAGAATCGCCATCCAGCAGGCCATAAACCAGAAGGTGGCAGACACCATCACTGTTATGCTAGTAATAAAGGAGAAGCAGCCTCCCTGAACCCAAGAAAACCACCCCTCTCTCCAAGCAGAAAGAGGAGGCCCCTTCACACCAAGGACACAAAGAAACTGAAGCAGCCAGACCCAAAATAAAAATTAAATTTAAAAAGCAGCATGGGAAGAGAGATGACAAATCTGTGCTGGGACCACTTGGAATCTCAGTCTATTTAGGGTCTCACACTGAAAAGTAAAAATAAAATTTTAAAGGGGGATGACAGAGATAAGAGTCCAATCAGGTCTGTGCTGGGTCCACTTGGGGTCTCGGTCTACTTAGGAGTCTCAGACTCAAAAATAAAATTTTTAAAATGAAAGGGGGAGATGACAGTTCAATGTGTGCGCGTGATGACCACCTGGGATTCAGTGCACTTGCTGGGAGGTGAGGGGACAGGTACCTCTGTGCCCGGCCTCCAGGTTCCCGGGAAGGGCAGGCGCCCAGCGAGAGTCTGGGGTAAGTTTAACTCGAGGGCGACAAGAGCAGTGCCCGAGGGCCAGGCTGCGGCTTTCCGGGAAACAAAGCCCCCGGCGTCCAAACTGTAACCGAGGGAAGAGGGTCGCCCACACATCCCCCTCCCCAGCCTCCCAGCCACCGACCCCCGCACAGACGGGCGCCCTCCTGGCAGGTGTCCCTAACCCAGCGCCCCGACCCCCGCGCCCGGCGCGCGCCTCACCCAGCAGCGCCCGCAGGTGCTTCAGGCGGGTCAGCACGTCCTTCTTCGGGTCCAGCACCTTCTGGGTGGACTTCTTCACATCCCCGTGGCTCCTTCGGGAGAACATCCCGCGGCAGGAAGCCCGGGCCCCGCCGGCGGGGCAGGAGGCGCCTGCGCCACGCGAATCAAAGCATAGGGTCGAGGCCGGCGCGTGTCGCGCGGGCCACTCGCTGCCCCCAGCCCGGCTGCTGCCGCCTCTGCCGCCTCTGCCGCCGCCACCGCCGCCGCCGCCGCCGCCGCTTCAGCTGCGGCTCCAGGAAGGAGGGGCGGGCCGGTCACCGTGAGGGGCGGGGCAGGAAGGCGGTGTCGACGCGAAACCGAAGGCCCCGCCCCGCGGGAGGCGCCGGCCGGCCCCTTGGGCCCTACGCAGGCGCGCACAGCCCGGACTCGCCTCGGGGACACTACCCTGTCCGCGCCAAAGCCTGGAGAGGACGCGCCCGGAGCACGGAGAAGGCGCCTCGAATCACAAAGGAGCGTTCCTCCTGCACGCATTGTACTACAAGTCCCGAGATTCACCGCGAGAGAGTCCTCCAATCAGGCTGGCGGCCTTTGGCACGATGGGAGTCAATGGGCCGTCATTGGGCACGTTGCCCCGTCCTGTCGCGGGCCGCAGGTGATCCTGGGAAATGAGGTTCTCCAGCAGGCCGACCGCTGCGACCTCCTTTCCTGGGTCGCAGAGGCGCAGGGCAGCATCCGCTGGTCCCCTGCCCTGGCAGCCTGGAGTGCCCGTAGCTTCATTCTCCCTCTTGCGTGCCTGTCCCATTTCTTCTAGTGCAACGTGAAACACACACACACACACACACACCTCAGTAAGAAAAGTGTCAAGGCTTTTCAGATGCAAACTATTTTTAGGTTTAGCTTCTGGATTCACACCAGGGAGCGAGTCGAAGCCCCTCTGACCGTGCCAAAATCGCAGCTCTAATTTCACACTAGAATGAGTGGCTTTGGCACTAGGGAAGAGCGTTTGCCGGTGAAGAGTCCAGCCGACCCCTTGGTTCCTGGAATCCAGCCTCACTTGGGGTATGGGGGTCGCTCGCTCCGAAGGCTCCTTGGGATCTTGCCTCTTTGTAGGAAGGGCGCATTCTCTGTGTTGTGCAAGGCCACATGGCGATCCAGTAGCAGAACCAGAAATAGAACCTGAGGGATCTGACTCAGGCCTGTATACCTTGTAAAGCCAGGCGCCTATTCCCTGGGGCAAGACTTTAAGCTGGAAGATGTTCAGGAATTACACTGTAGTATTGTAGGATTGTATAGTGGCATCCGGATCTTGCAAGTTTTGACATCCTTTCAGCTTTTACGGCAAGTATTTGAGGTAGAATCACAACTGTCTTCTCCTCCAGCTGAACTGTGACTTGAGGGAAGTGCCAAGGATTTATATGCCTTTGTATCCCCATCCCTGAGCACAGTATTTGGCCAGTAGAGGAACTCAATAAAATTCATTAAATGAAATAGAATAAAAAGCTAAAATAGTCCTACATATTTCAACCAGGCAGGCAAAAAAAAAAAAAAAAAAAAAAAAAAAAAAAAAAAAAAAAAAAAAAAAAAAAAAAAAAAAAAAAAAAAAAAAAAACTTCACAGCTTTAGAGTATCTCTCTATTTTTAGACTTGTGTAATAATATTCCTTTATATGGACACATTCATACACAGGAATATTACTCAGCAATAAAAAAGAACAGACTACTGATAAACCCGATAACATGGATCACTCTCAGACTCAGAGATGAAAACCCCATGCTTAAGACGATGGCAGAGCTACACTACCAGCCTGAGTCCCCAGATGACAACACAGATGAGGGCCACAAACTTCCAAAAGTGTTACAAGAGAGCGAAATAATGTTTTATCTTAAGTCAAGGCATTTTGAGAGTCATTGTTACAGCAGCTGAGCTTGTACCTGATTACACAGAGTAAACCACAATATTCACTACCCCATTCCTTGAGGAGAAGATATGCTTCTTTACACTGACTGAAAAAATAGAATATACTTGTCTTAGGGAATGCCATTTTTTTATTGCAAAGCAAGCTGTCATCATCATCAAACATTTATTGAGCACCTGCAACATGTAAGGCATGATTCTAAACCTTGGAGATAAAAGATGTATAAGGTGTATCCTCCTGACCTCCAGTGCTTCCAATCCAGTTCAGGAGGCTGAACGATTAGATACATGTGGGAATAAATGATAGTGTACAGTGAGCACGTGACACTGTCAAGCTTGATAATACTAGAAACAGGCATCTGTGCATATAGATTCATCTCACCCATCATATCTAACCTTTACCCAGTAGTGAAAATGTAGAACTCCAAATCTTCTCTTAAAAGGGAAGAAACATATAGTATTATTATCTTGGTGGTTTTTCACCCACATGCATATACCATATGGCTCTTCTTATTTTCCGTTGCTCTTTCTAAACTCATTCCTGCTGGACTGTGAACTCCATGAGGGCTTTACTTGCTTTGTACTGAATTCTTGATCCCTGGAGTTACAGAGTGCCAGGTGTTTTGCAGACATTAAGTGCTGTTGAATAAATGTCCTACAGTAATCAGTAAATAAGGATAATGAGATCAAAAGTTTAAAACTTGCAATGCAAATTAAAACTACTCTGAAATACCATTTGAATCAGAAAAAAACAAAAAACTTCCACACAGACAAAGTTTGACAACACACTCTGGTCTGGTTGCAAAGCTATAGAAAACACAGCTGGTAGAAATGTTAGATGATACAACTCCTATGGAAGTAAATTTGACAAAATTAAATATTTGCCCTTTGACCCAGAATTTATCTTTCTTTATTTTTATTTATTTATTTATTTTTTGAAATGAAGTCTGGCTGCGTCACCCAAGCTGGATTGCAGTGCTGCTATCTTGGCTCACTGCAACCTCTGCCTCCCAGGTTCAAGCGATTCTCCTGCCTCAGCCTCCTGAGTAGCTGGGATTACAGACATGCAACACCATGTCTGGCTAATTTTTTTGTATTTTTAGTAGAAACTGGGTTTCATCATGTTGGCCAGGCTGGTCTTGAACTCCTGACCTCAAGTGATCAGTGGGCCTCAGCATCCCACAGTTTTTTGTTGTTGTTTGTTTGTTTTTTGAGACAGTCTTGCTCTGTCCACCATGCTGGAGTGCAGTGGTATGATTTCATCTCACTGCAATTTCTGCCTCCCAGGTTCATGCAAATCTACGTCAGCCTTCCAAGTAGCTGAGATTACAGGTGCCCACCAACATGACTGGCTAATTTTTCTATTTTTAGTAGAGACAGGGTTTCACCATATTGACCAGGCCAGTCTCAAACGCCTGACCTCAAGCAATCCACAGGCCTTGGCCTCCCAAAATGCTAGGATTATAGGCATGAGCCACCACTCAGCCAGAATTTCTACTTCTAAGAATCTACCCTGCAGATACTCAGATATATAACACTGGAAGGATTTAAAAAAAAAAAGACCCTAACATTAATGCCTACCCAAGTGGGATGGAGGATGAGGTGGAAAGGAATCAGTGTCTTCACTGAGTATACCGTTTTATATTTTTTCACTTTTGAATCATATAAATGTTTTGCATATTCAAAAATTCAAACAGAAAAAGACAAACCTGAAAATCAAAACTAAGTGAAAAAAAAAAAACCCAACAATATATATAATTGGTAGCATAACTCTATGGAGAAATAAATATAAAACCATGCATGGAAGTTTATTCCTTTCAGCACTATTTATAATTGCTAATGTAGTGGGTTGAACAGTGCCCACTCTTCCCCCAAAATGACATGTCTGTGTCTTAATCCCTGAAGACTGTGACTGAGACTTTTTTGGCAAAAGGGTCTTTGCAGATAAAATAATATCCTGGGTTATGTGGGTAGACCCTAAATCCAATGACAAATGTCCTTGTAAGAAACAAAAGAAGTGAAAACATAGAAATAAAGGAGAAGGCCACATGACGACCAAGGTAGAGATTGAGGTTACAGAGCCACAAATGAAAAGACCCCTAAAGCCAAGAGACACTGGAGGAGGCAAGAAAGGATTCTCCCCTGGAGTCTTCCAGAGGAAGCCCTACACCTTGATTTCAGACTTCAGGATTCCAGAACTGTGAGAAAATAAATTTCTGTTAAGTCACCCAATTTTTGGTAATCTGTTGTAGCCCCTTAGAAAACGAGCACTACCAGATACTGGAGAGAACGCTGTGATCGGCTAACAGCATGTGACTGGTCGTGGTACTTATATGCACATACGTCCATAAGTGGCTAATTTAATCCAGTTCATCCACACAGTAGAGCGCTATGGAGTACTATGCTGCTGTTTAAAAATAATGAGAAAATTTCCTGTGTACTGATTTGACCTAATCTTCCAGATACGTTGTTAAATATAAAAGGAACAGAATATTAATTTTTTTTCAAAAAAAAAAAAACCACTGGAAGGATAAATAAAAAGCTAACATTAATGCCTACCTCAGTGGGATGAAGGATGAGGTGGAAAGGAATGAAACAGAGCACTCTCTGAGCACACCTTTTTATATATTTTTTCACTTTTGAACCATATAAATGTTTTACATATTCAAAAATTAAAACAGAAAAAGACAAACCTGAAAATCAAAAATAAATGAAAAAATAAACTCAACCGTGTATGTAATTGGTAGCATAACTATATAGAGAAAATAGTTATTTCAAGTGATTTTTGGAAACAGTGTTCTGATTGTACCTCCTTAGAGGAATATATTTTAAGGGCAAAAATATCTGAAAAGAAATAATAATTGCTATTAAAAACCAAGATTTTCAGTGTAAGAGAAAGGAGATACAAAAATATCAAATGAAAGAAAAAGGGAAAACTCTGTAATATCAGATTTTTACTTCAAATATCTGGAAAAGAAAGAAAGAAGGAAAGGAAGGAAGGAAAGAAAGAAAGAGAGAGAAAAAAACCAGGCTGAAAAGAGAAAAAACAATGTCCCAGAGGAGCTCAGCAGGCTTAAAAATATTCTCCAAATAGACAGTGATGTCTTAATGAAAGACACTCAAGGATAACAACTGTTGGTGCCCAGTGGCATGGGCTGGGTGGAGTGGCTCCGGCCTGTAATCTCAGCACTGTGGAAGGCCAAAGCGGGAGGACTGCTTGAGGCCAGGAGTTGGAGACCAGCCTGGGCAACATGGCAAGACCCCACAAAAAGTAAGAGAATTAGCTGGGCATGGTGGCACACTCCTGTAGTCCCAGCTACCAGAAGGCTGAAGTGGGAGGATCACCAGAACCCAGGAGTTCAAGGCTGCAGTGGACAGTGATGGCGCCACTGCTCTCCAGCCTAGTCACCCTGTCTCAAAACTGAAAGAAAGAAAGAGAGAGGGGGAAAAGAAAAGAAAGAAAGAAAATGCAATGTCAGGTAAAAGATGAAAACGGTAACATGAAAATGGAAACTGATATTAAGAGAAACAAAACGACTTCTAGACCAGAATGGACACTGCCCAATATGGATTAACCAAAGGCAAACGAAAAGGCCAAAGGCAAAGCGAGATCAAAGAAAGGGGAAACTACGCCGGACGTGGTGGTTTATGCCTGTAATTCCAGCACTTTGGGAGGCCGAGGCCACCAGGTGGATCGCAACGTCAAAAGATCAAGACCATCCTGGCCAACATGGTGAAACCCCGTCTCTACTAAAAATGCAAAAATTAGCTGGGAATGGTGGCTTGCGCCTGTAGTCCCAGCTACTTGGGTGGCTGAGGCAGGAGAATTGCATGAACCCGGGAGGCGGAGGTTGCAGTGAGTGGAGATTGTGCCACTGCACTCTAGCCTGGTGACAGAGCGAGACCCCGTCTCAAAAAAA
>NW_016107449.1:4578199-4591270 GCF_001604975.1 Cebus imitator | reverse complement strand
AAAAAAGAAAGGGGAAACTCAAACCAAATGCAGTGAAGGCAGAGAAGGGTTTGGCCTAGTAGACTCTTAAAGCTTGGGGCCAAGGCTGGGCGCTGTGGCTCACGCCTGTAATCCCAACAGTTTGGGAGGCTGAGGCGGATGGTTGCTTTGAGCTCGGGAGTTCGAGACCAGCCTGGGCAACATAGTGAAACCCCATCTCTACAAAAAGATACAAAAGAAATTAGCCAGGCTTGGTGGTGCATGCCTGTAGTCTCAGCTACTTGGGAGGCTGAGACAGGAGAATCACTTGAACCCAGAGGTAGAGGTTGCATTGAGTTGAGATCATGCCATTGCACTCCAGCCTGGGCAACAGAGCAAGAGCCTATTCTAAAACAAATAAACAAAAACTTAGAAAATGCCACTAGACAGATGATTGAGTGTAATGTATACAAATTTGATTTCAGCTCCCACCAAATGAAACTATTTGTTTTCATATTTTAAGTTGGCCTTTGTTATTGAACCCAAACCCAGTGTAACTCCTCAAGTTTGTTTTGGGAACTTGAATAAGATATTTTCTTTGGCACATGAAAACCATGCTGATGTTTTAACTGGATGCTACTCAATATACAGGTATCATTGAGCATCAAAATTCTGTCAAGTATTAATGTGGTTGTAATTATTCTTACAACTTAGTAATTATAGTCAGGAAAGATAAAACAATGATATACTGACAAATTTTCTTACCTCAGATTTAAAGAAAGCTGTTACGTAAGCATATCATTTAAAAATATAACGTTTTGGGAGGCCAAGGCAGGCAAATCACTTGAGGTCAAGAGTTCAAGACCAACCTGGCCAACATGGTGAAACCCTGTCTCTACTAAAAATACAAAAATTAGCCAGGCATGGTGGTGTGTGCCTGTAATCCCAGCTACTCAGGAGGCAAGGCAGGAGAATCATTTGAACCTGGAAGGTGGAAGTTGCAGTGAACTGAGATTGCACCACTGCACTACAGCCTGGGTGACAGAGTGAGACTCTGTCCCAATAATAATAATAATAATAATAATATAACATTAGTGGATCTCATAAACAATGCTTATGTGGCATTTTGATTCTGTATAATTCAGAGTAAAATATACTTTGCATATAAAAATAAACTTAAAAATACATTAAAAGTTACTGTGGGGTATTTTTTTTTTCCAATTTTTCTTTCATCAGAGAGTTTTTAGCTTGGGAGGATTTACTTTTTCAGACTGACAAAAATATCTTGTGCTTGCATGTTAATCCCAATTATGAATATTATGTTAATTTGAATGTGTGGGAAAATTCCATTTTTAGCCACAAATTTTCCTATTGGATAAGCTCATTGTGTCTGTCCTTGGGAGCAAGATCTTTCAGTATGTCATGCATGCTGTGTGTCCTCATTTGGATGCCACTTTGCAATCTGATTTTTTTTCTTTTCTTTTTTAAACAAGGCCTCTCTCCGTCACCCACGCTGGAGTACAGTGGCATGATTGTAGCTCACTGCAGCCTTGGATTCCTGGGCTCCAGCAAGCCTCCCACCTCAGCCTCCCAAAGCACTGGAATTACAGGTGTGAGTCACTGCATTTGGTCTTTATTTTCTGTGAAACAGAAACTATAGTCCAATAAATTCAGGGTTTTTTTTCTTGTATCAGCTTTTACCCAGAAATTTTGACCTAACATCTCTTCAATATCTACGTTGTGTTGGAGAATCTATACCTACCTAAAATTCCTAAGAAAGAAAGGACTATGGCACTTCATAAGAATGAGACTGTTGGCTGGGCGTGGTGGCTCATGCCTGTAATTCCAGCACTTTGGGAGGCCAAGGCAGGTGGATCACCTGAGGTTGAAGTTTGAGACCAGCCTGACCAACATGGAGAAACTCCGTCTCCAATAAAAACACAAAATTAGCCAGGTGTAGGGTGCATGCCTGTAATCCCAGCTACCTGGGAGGCTGAGTCAGGAGAACTGCTTGAACTCCGGAGGCGGAGTTTGCTGTGAGCCAAGATCACATCATTGCACTGGGCAACAAAGGCAAAACTCCGTCTCAAAAAAAAAAAGAGTGAGACCATAATGTCTCTGTTTTTCAGATGGTGATATAACTTTGTACACTGAAAATATATATTATTTTGTCTCCAAAAATATCTCCTATTAGTTTACTTTATAATTGGAAACTACTGGTTTCTTTTCTTCCAAAATATGTGCCAAGCAAAAAAATTTAATACTTTTAACTATAAATCATTTTATATGAGAATATCACTTAAGGCAGACTTTTAAAAGTTTTTGAAAATGTACCAGCCATTTTGATATGTCTGATGGATGCCTGATAACAGAGTAATGCCTGAAGGGAAAGAAAACCAATCATTTTTCTACATTTATTCAAGTAGATGTATTCACAGCTGTACATTTCAACCACAATGTCATCTGCTTTGGATATATTTTCATTTTGCAACCATCAGAGCAGCAGTATCAATATATCAGCATTGAATCATGGATATACATCAACATTAGAAAAATATAAACCCCAGGGTACATACCATGAGAACATTTATAAGTAAAAAAAAGTCTTTGAATGATAATATTGGGAAAATCAGGAATCATGGAAACTGTCTAAGCAATAAATAAGACTGAATAGAAGTTGATACACAAAGTCTAGAGAGAGATGAAGTTATACAAGGTGAGGAGTCTGCAAGTTTGTTCACCACCTCACACTGTCCCTGGTAGACAAAGTGCCATCATTAGGTTTAATATTAGATAAAATGTTATCCTTGATTTAGAACTGGGTGTTAGATTTTCTAAAAACAAAAACAGATAATGGAATGTCAACAAAAACTATTCATTCAAACTGGAGGCATTCATCACACAGTTTGTTTTATTTGGTAATTCCTATAGTTTTCCAGAAAAAAAAAATCTCAAAGTAATTCTTGGGAAACATAGTAATTGTTGGGAAACATAATATAAGATACAAATGTTTTATTAATACACATTATGTATCCACATATATGTCTTAAATTGAGGCCTTTTTTACCTGGTGTTTCAAACAGAGTCCTTAGTTGTATGCAACAGAAATTGGCTTTTTAAGTGAAAGGCAATTCATTGGAAGAATGTCAGGCTCACAAAATCACTAGGAGATTGGAGAATCACTAATTGGAAAAGTAGAAACTCAGCAAGCTCCCAGTGGCCCAGACAGGTCACAGAATGTGCTGTGTAGTATCAGCATAACCTGGCTTTCATAACAACGAAGGACCCCTAACCATCCCTCACATCCTACTTCAAAGTCTCAACAGAGAATGACCAGTTGGCGAAACCTTGGTCAGACGCCCAGTTTATACGTTCACCCTGCTGGCTGCCATGGAACAGAAAATATGAGGTTCTAGACCCCTTTGTAGTAGGACGTGGGCACTACCTCCAAGCAAAACTATACAGAATAGGAAATCCCCCCCAAAAAATGGGGCGTTTTGTTGGAGGAAGGGATTTTGGGTGCTGAATAGCTAAAACAACAACAATTATAAATCAATACATCTTCCACGATTCCACAAAGCAATAAAGAGAATAGAATCCTCATTGTTTACCATTCACTTGGCATAAATTAATGTCTGTCCTGGAATATGGAAATTGTCCACTTATGCTGATTTATAATTAAGATCTTGTACTTTAGTAAGATGATTGAAATACACAGTTTACTCATTGTAAATGAATATTGGTAAATCCAGTTTGTTGAGAACTATCATTGTAAAAAATTAGCCCTCTATCCTTCCAGCTTTCATCAAACATTGAGCTTCTACTGAAAATTTCAGGCCAGTAAATAATGTGGTTAGTTGAACATTGTTCTAGGAGACACCTGAGCTTCTGCCCTAGCCTAGTTATTAATTAGCTTTAGAAACTTGAAGTCATCTAAACTGTAAGCTTTCTGCTCTGGATGAGTTTTTATGTAGCCTGTAGCTCTAAATGCAGAGTCCTAGGTATCAGTAGGTCTGCAGTTCCTAAAGCTTTAAAAAAAAAGGGGGAGGCATATGGTTTTACTATATTGGATTAAACAAACCTCTGACTTTTCAGTGCAGTCGATCTTTATAGAAGTTAAACTGCGTCTGTATTAAAAATACAAAAAAAAAAAAAAATAGCCAGGTATACTGGTTCACACCTGAAATCCCAGCTACTCAGGAAGCCAAGGCATGAGAATTGCTTGAACCTTGGGGCAGAGGTTGCAGTGAGTGGAGATCATACCAAGTGCACTCGAGCCTAGGCGACACAGTGAGATCCTGTCTTAAAAAAATAAAAAATAAAAAAAGCTCAATTGGGGCTGGACACTAATTATGGCTCACACCTGTAATCCCAGCACTTTGGGAGGCCAAGGCAGGAAGATCACTTGAGACCAGGAATTTGGGACCAGACTGGGCTACAAAGCGAGATCCTGTGAGGCATGATTGCACCACTGCACTCCAGCCTCAATGATACAGCAAGATTCTGTCTCAAAAAACTTGAGTTATTTATGATAACTCAAGTTATTACTAGTTACTTGCAGCTGGCAGAAAGACAGGAACATGGATGGAGTCTCCAGAACAGTTGAAGAGGGCATGTCTACTCTCTGTGCCACTGAAGTGCAGCCACAGAATTTTATTAGCATACACCAACACACATTTATTCAGCTCATGAGCCTATGGGGTTCATCTGATCTCGGTTGGGCTTGGCTGGTGTTGACTGAGATCACTTATCTGTCTAGGAGTTCAGTAGCTACTGGTTCATCTAGAGTGGCCTTAGCTGGGCATAGTGATGCATGCCTATAGTCCCAGCTAGGAAGGAGGCTGAGGTGAAAAGATCACTTGGGTTCAGGAGTTTGAGTCTGCAGTGAGCTATAATCATGCCACTGCACTCCCGCCTGGATGATGAAGCAAGATCTTGTCTCTATAAAAAAAGACCATTAATTAATCTATCTACCATAGAAATTATCTGGTAAAAATCAACTTTGAAAATGAACTTATTGAGTAAACTTTTTCTTCTTTTCTTTTTTTCTTTTTTTTTGAGAGTCTTGCTCTGTTGCCCAGGCTCACTGCAACCCCTGCCTCCCAGGTTCAAGCAATTCTCTTGCCTCAGCCTCCCAAGTAGCTGGGATTACAGGTGTGTGCCACCATGCCTGGCTAATTTTTGTATTTTTTAGTAGAGACAGGGTATCACCATGTTGGCCAAGCTGATCTCAAACTCCTGACCTCAAGTGATCCACCCGCCTTGGCCTCCCAAAGTGCTGGGATTACAGGCATGAGCCACCACTCCCAGTCAGGCTATTCTAATATCTCACGATTGTAGTTCATGCTGTCTGTGCCTAGCCCCAGGACGCATATGCAGAGGGACGTAGGAGTGGGCTTGCTGAGTGGAAAACACCAAATCCACCACAGCGATCACCTCTGGTGGTGAGGAACGTCCTTGGAAGGAGTGTAATTGTTTGATGGGTGTTGATTTGCTCATTTCTGTACTTCATTTAAGTCCAAAATGAATTGTTCATAATTTAAAAATGCCTGAATACACTCTGGCTTTGAATCAGCCCAGACACAAGCCTTTTCTGGCTCTGCTTTATTGCTTTTACTTGTTAAAAATTTCTCTCAAGCATGCTGGAATGACTGATGCCTCCAAGAAGCACATACTAAAGAAATATAGAATTTGTTTTGTGCAAAGTTAGCAAACCATCAATTTTTAAAAAGTGTTTAATCTGGCCAACAGAAAGTTTTTCTCTGACTTTAGGTTTTTTTCTTTCTCCCCAACTTAAAAAAAAAAATCCATTTTCAGAATAGTGACATATAAACAGTCCCCACCTCGGGGAATTCCAGGATATGCTTTATCCACTAGGCACTGAAACCAGGAAAAGTGATCTGGGTCATTTCAGGCTTCCATCTTTTGTTATTTCAAGTCAATAAAAATAGTTGGGAGGAAGGTGACTCAGGATCTGGCTTGCTCTGCCTTCTTGATTCAAATAATGGCAGATTAATTTGTCTTATTTGATTCCTTTTTATCTCTTTATTATTCTTGCTGGAAATTAGATAAAATGACTATTATTCCTTTCTCACCTCCAATCAGTTGACTTAAAGCAAAAATAAATTACTTTCACCAGATTGATGTGATTGCACACAAGATTTCTGAATTAGATAGCCCTAGTTTTCCCTTACTTCCTCACCAAAAATTCCACCCATGAAGGTATACTTCAAAAATAGAAAGTGAACACAATGACCATGTGAGTTTCCATTAAGAGGAATGAGGGCTATGATTCAGCGGTTTTGCGGGCACTGATTACCTAATCAAGGCCATAACAACTGCTGCTATATAGAGGTGATACCCTGAATAATAAAACATTTTCTTTTTTGATGTTCCCTCTACATTAGAAATCTCAAAGTATTTTAAAATATATATGAGAACCTCAGGTACTTCTATCAATAGTAATCAACAGTCTGCCTTAACTACTCAATAGAAATAATATGTAAAAAATACTAATAGCTAAAATTCATAAAGCCCATCATATGTGTGAGTTACTGTTTTCATGGATTTATATATAGAAAGGTTCTGCTCCTCAAGCAGAGATAAAGATCATCAGAAGATCAAATAAGTTAAAAGGAGGTAAAATATGCCCATATTCTTACAGAAAAAAGACAAAAATTATCAGCTGTTTTTGAGTGGCTTGGAATTAGAAATGAGCCTGGTTCTTCTGCTTCAGAGTAAACCAATAAGAAAACAGGTGAGGAACCACCAGTGTGGATGCTTTCGGAACCTCAATTCTAACGATACTTTTTCTCAGCAAAAGCACTAAGTTCTGACATGACTGAGTATGATTCTTAGCAGAAGATCAAATCCTCCGCTATGAAACCCCAGTGAGAGGTGAAATCCCAGAGCAAAATCCCAGTGTGGGGCTACCAAAAGGAAATTGGTTCCCCTCTGAGAGGGCCAGGATCTGGCTTTGAGCAAGGCAAGCCAGGCACCTAGGGTACAAGATTTAAAGGGAAGTAGGAGACTCACTCTCTTGGCTGTGCAAGGGCTGGCCTGCAGAATTTTTCCAAGTCCGACTCTGAGTGCAGGCAAAGGCAAGTTTCCCTAAAGTATTAAACCTGGAGATCCCAGGGATAGACAGAACAGAGCTGGAGATGAAGCTGAGCCTGGGTCTGGAGAGTGCTTGGTGGTGGGGGCATCCGTACAAGGGCACTTCTGTCATCTCCTGTTCACCCCCAATGGGCCTGTGCAGAGAAAGTTACTAAAAGGTCCATTTTTGGCCAGGTGCAGGGGCTGATGCCTGTAATTCCAGTACTTTAGGAGGCCAAGGCAGGAGGATCGCTTGAGCCCAGGAGTTTGAGACGAGCCTGGGCAGCATACTGAGATCTCGTCTCTACAAAAAGTAAAAAAAGTAGCCAGACATGGTGGTGCACGCCTCTAGTCCCAGTCCTCAGGAGGCTGAGGCCATAGAATTGCTTGAGACTGGAAGGTCAAGGCTGCAGTGAGCTGTGTTGCTGCACTGCACTCCAGCTTTGGCAACAAAGCAAGACCCCGTGTCAAAACAAAACAAAACAAAATGTCTATTATCAGTAATCCAAGGGTAAAACAATGAGATAAAGCAATACCTTTTATTGTAAGGAGGAAGTAAAATTGCTAGTGTGTGTGTGGAGTAAAACACAGTAACTGTATCAATTAAGACTTTTACAGCTCTGGCATGGTGGCTCACACTTGTAATCCCAATGCTTTGGGAGGCCGAGGCAGGCAGATCACCTGCAGTCAGGAGTTCAAGACTAGCCTGGCCAACATGGCAAAACCCCATTTATAATAATAAAAAAAAAATACAAAAAAATTATCTGAGCATGGTGGTGTGTGCTGTAATCCCACATACTCTGGAGGCTGAGTCAGGAGAACCACTGGAACCCAGGAGGCGAAGGTTGCAGTGAGCAGAGATCATGCCACTGCACTGCAGCCTGGGTGGCAGAGACTACATCTCAAAAAAAAAAAAAAAAAGTCTTAAAAAAATGTAACCCCGAGGAAGCCCAACTCAAGCTGCGCTAAGAAAGAATAGGGAATGTATTAATTCATACAACTGACATGCCCAGGAATGAAGTTGGCTGTAGGATGCAAGGCTGAGCTCCCACTGGGCCTTCCAGTGGCTGGCTCACCCCTGGGCTCTTCCTATGGCAGATAATCAGGCAGTTCAAGGGCTCAAACAAGAAAACTGGGTTGACCTTTACTGGGCCCCTGCGAATCACTACGGCAGGTGATGGAGAAAGACCAAGACACGTGTGAGTGGATGAGGGACAAGAGCCCCTAAAGGAGAATTAGGGACTGTCTTACAATATACAGTAAATGATTGTGGTGGGGAGCAAAAAGCCACAAAAGGCCTCTGCAATAGGAGAACAACTGACAGGTCAATTCTGGCTCCTCACAAACTATTTAAATGCTGCCATTGGCTATACTGTATGCCAAGAACACACATTTTCTGGTATCAACCAGGTACCTCCAAGTTGGTGGGCTGGGGAGATTTTTGTGTGAGAAATGTTATTAATTGTATCTTCTTGTTGAAACACCTAAAACCTGTCAGAGTGAGTGACAAACATTCGGTTATCCTGCCAGGTGCTTCCTCTTTTACGCAAATGTATCATCACTTCATTCCAGGAAGGGGAAATACTTCTGTGTTAGAAAATTGTCCGATAAAGGGGCTTCCTCCAGTCACTAAATTCTCAGCAGAATTGTGACCACAGACCTATGGAAAGGATACAGAGGAAGTAGCGTTTGAATGCTACTCGCTTAAGGGTTTTTATGTGCTCACAGAAAATCCCCAGACCAAAGTCTAAGTCATCTCTGCTTACCCAGAGACACATAGAGGCCTTTCCGCTCTCCTTAATGCTAGTGCTCTGGAAACACTGAAGCTTCCTAAAACACTTTTTGATCATTCACTTTCCAAAATTCGAATCAACACTTCTAAGAAAGCAAAGGGCATCTGCGGATTCTTTTTGGCTTTGGATAAAGTGCAACTTCAGCTACTAATTTCAGAAAGAAAAGTTCTAGTGCTTTTTGCCTGAAATATGTAACTACATAGTTGTTAAACCTGCAGTAATTTATTAGAAAAATAGAAGTAAATCATTTATATCAAAATAAATTCTGGAATGGCAAGGAATTAAATGTAAAAACAAACCTTTTTTTTAAACTAGAAATACATATGGGCAACTTTGTTTAAAAGCATGGTGAGTTAAAATCTGATGACAAACTAGAAAAATACTTGCAATGGATGTGCTAGACCACATGTGTCTATTTCTAGTATCTATCAACCTCAAACGTCTTGATAAGAAAATCACCAAATTCCCAATGGAACGATGGTCAACGTTTTTAGTGATCTATTGTACTACATGGTGACCAGTTAATAAAAATGATAGTTTAAAATTGCTAAAAGAATAGATTTTTAATGATCTCTCCATGCACACAAAAAAATGCTAAGTTGGTGAGGTAATGGATATATTAATTAGCTAGAGTGAATCTTTCCAACAATGTACACATAGATCAAAACATCACATGTACCCCAAAATATACACAATTATTTGTCAATTAAAAACAGATAAATAAATAATTTTAAAATACACAAAGGATATAAACAAAAAAAATTGATGGAAGAAATACAGAATAAATCTCACCAGCAATGAATTACAAATTAAACAAAATTGGGATACTATTTTTTCCCATCAAATTAGCAAAGGGATTTAAAATGAATAGGTAAATGAGATGTCGATACAACACTAATCCAAGTATAAACTGGCACAGCCTTTCTAATAAGCAATTCAAATAAATCTGTATTCTTTGTCCCTATAATTCTCTGTGTAGGAGCTATCCTAAGGAAATATTTTTAAATCTTTTAAAATTTGAAAAAAATTGAAATATATGCATAGATATTATCACAACATTATTTATGTGCAGATATCACAGCACTGCTTAATAATATAAAAATTACAACTAACTTAAGTATGCAATGAGAAAGTAAGATTCTAGAATATTCATTCTTTGGAATATCATGCAAGCAGCTACTAGGATTATTTATAACTCTATCAAGACAAGGGAAATATTAATATTAAAACGTTAGATTTAAAAAGAAGGAAGAGAAAATTGTATGTACAATATGATATAGATTTTATAACTTTACCAGCACATGAACGCATCTGTAATTGTGCATAATGCAGAAGAAAGAAAACACAACCCCAAAATGTGTACCTGGATTTTACGCAGACAATGATTTTTATTTATTTTCAAGGCTATGGATTCATTACATGAGCATGTATTACTTTTGATAACCAGGAAAAAAATAATTTAAAATAAAACATATGAGAACTTAAATAGAATTCTCTTTTAAAAAACAAAATAAGTATAAGGGTAAAACTTGATAACTTACTACCATCCTAGATCTTTGAGTTTCTTTGTTAAAATATCTTCCTTTTCAAGCCTGTACAGGTCCATAAAGAAAATGAAACTTTCAACCAGCATAATAGAGAAGTTAGGTGGACACTAAGATTCATATTAACACCTGCTGACAGGATGTGTCATGACTAACTTCCAAGAGGGTAATTAGTGTCTCCACCTCCTTGGTAAGTGCCCCTGTAGTTTAGGCTGATCAAGCATAACCATATCATCTTAAACTACAGGAGCACTGTATGGCTATGCTACACTCACTCTTTTTTGAGGGGAGTTAAGGAGTTCACCAGCACTAAGGCTGTCCCCGGTGGCTCTTCAGTTCTCCCTTAAGTGGGTTCACTAGCGTTAAGTGCCTATCAAGGATCTAGGCTGTGTGTCCCTGTGACAGTTTAGCTAGGCTGGACCAGAATTACAGAGAGATCAAACTCCTGTTTCTAAACTTTAGGAAGTAGGGAGGTAGGCAAGATCAAGTTTCATGGCCTGTCCCCAAAGGGCTATGAAATGTGAGAGAAATCATGGGATTAGAAGTGGCCCATTCCACTGGAGACAGAGAGAGCCTAAGGTATTTGTTTATGTGCAATTGGACAACCCCCCTTTTTCCAGTGTGCCTTATTTGGGATTCTTCCTAAAGGCAGACCCTGAGCCATAGATTCAGATGCAAGTAATTGATTTGGAAGGTGATTTCAGGAAGCACAGTGAGAAATGGGAAAGTGACCAGGGAAGCCCTATATAAGATGTGTCAGTGAGCAGGTTGTCCCATGGTCAATAGGAGCTCCATCCCACTGGAGACCCTCAAGGAATGGTGTGGAGCACCGCTCATTATTACCCTCCTCAGAGGCAGGAAAG
Organism: Cebus imitator; assembly: GCF_001604975.1. Lineage (NCBI taxonomy): Eukaryota > Metazoa > Chordata > Mammalia > Primates > Cebidae > Cebus > Cebus imitator. The sequence goes on along the minus strand of NW_016107449.1, from coordinate 4,580,017 downwards.
CTGGGATATTTATCCGCCAATTCCCTCCCTCAATGGTTGAAATTTGTGCCTTGTGCATTAAATCCAGCTTCCTGACACTTACAAACTGCCCTGTGCTGGGTAATCACCCGCCAGGCCAGAAAACGCCTTTGGGCATAAAGATGCAGGAAGCTATTGCAGGAAGCTGTGGGTGGCACTGTAGGGGACTGTCCCCAGTGGATGCTGGGGAAGACATGTAGCATCTGTTACATCAGGCTACTTGAGAGTGCTTCCCCTGCAACCTGCCCTCTGGTTTTCTCCCTTGGACACATTATGTATTATGTACTCTTGGAGAGTGGTTCTGTGGCTTTATTCATCCACCCATTGACTAACCCATCCAACTATTTTGATTAAGAAGGATGTATAGGGAGATGGTCTTTAGTGAAAGAGTCAGCATATTTATTTCTATTTTTATTGTTTTTGAGACAGAATCTCACCCTGTCACCCAGGCAGGAGTGTAGTGACATAATCATGGCTCAGTGTACCCTCGACCTCCCAAGCTCAAGTAATCCTCTTATCTCAGCCTCCCAAGTAGTTAGGACCACAGGTGTGTGCCACTACACCTGGTTAATTTTTAATTTTTTGTAGAGATGGGGTCTTGCTATGTTGTCCAGGCTGGTCTTGTATTCCTGGGCTAAAGCATTCCCCACTACCTCAGGGTCCCAAAATACTGGGATTCCAGTGAGCCACTGCACCCAGCTTTCCCATGGATGTTTCTGGTCTAGAACAATTACTACTATGCGTCTTGCCAAATGTTAGTTTTCCAATTGGATCATTCCTTCTACGTGTATTAATTGGGATTCTGTTGCCTTCCCTCTCCCTTGTTTATTTATTTGTATCAGTATGGGTTCATAGGAATTTATTGTATTTTATGGGTTTTGATCCATTATGCTCATTATTTATGTTGTCACTCAAAATGTTCCACATCGAAGAGCCAGGTTTTGTCTTTTTTTTTTTTTCAAGAAGGAGTTTCACTCTTGTTACCCAGGCTGGAGCGCAATGGCATGATCTCGGCTCACCGCAACCTCTGTCTCCTGGGTTCAGGCAACTCTCCTGCCTCAGCCTCCCAAGTAACTGGGACTATAGGCAAGAACCACCATGCCCAACTAATTTTTTGTATTTTTAGTAGAGACGGGGTTTCACCATTTGACCAGGATGGTCTCGATCTCTTGTTTTTGTTTTTTGTTTTTTGTTTTTTTTTTAAAGAGGCAGGATCTCTCTATTTTGCCCAGGCTGGAGTGCTGTGGTTATTCACAGGTGCAATTCCACTCCTGATCAGCATGTGAGTTTTGACCTGCTCCATATCTGACCTGGGCCATTTCACCCCTCCTTAAGCAACCTGATGGTTCTCCTCTCCCAGGAGGTCACCATATTGATGCTGAACTTAGCGTGGACACCCGATTGGCATATTGCACTATAGCCAAAACTCCTCGGGCTCAAGTGATCCTCTTGCCTCAGCCTCTTGAGTAGCTGGGACTATAGGCATGCACCAGTGCACTTGGCAGAGTTAGGTTTCAAAAGCGTATTTGCCACAAAGCCTCCTTATTAGACCCTATAAACTGCATGCTTTCCTGGCTCTGTTCCTCCAAAGGCTCCACCGTGAAGCCAGTAATCCAAGTAAGAATCTGGCAAATGAAAAAATCTTACAACTACTGGAACTTCTGTCTGTCTGTCTGTCTGTCTGTGTATTTACGTGTTTTTTGTGTGATGTATATAGATATAAAAGAGTTCTGACTAATTGACTTAGAAAAAAATAAGTGCTGAAATAATATTTTGTCAGAAAAATAGAAACTTTAATGT